>NC_142395.1:4007404-4307404 GCF_059441095.1 Idiotropiscis lumnitzeri | reverse complement strand
CAGCCCAACCGGCGTTTTTTCATCCCACCCCAGTCCCCAGACCTGTGTCAGTCCCCCAATTGCAGCCCCACCCACTCACTTGAGGTCCGCCTTAACGGGGTGGGTGCTCGAACACCCAACTCCTTCCAGCCCAAGAGAGGGTCTCCCCTCATGCACCCTCACACCCAGACCCTCCCTGCCAAGCCCAAAGTGTCTGTCAAGCCTCTGCTAACTACCAGGTCTAACCCACTCCCCACCACAGCCCAAACTGCCTCCACCCCCAAGTCTGAGCCCTCCACACCCAGCCAGCCTTTAACACCCTGCATCCCCAACAGCCCCCATGTGAGGCGCCACCCTCCGCTTAATGTACCCCCAAAGCTCTCCATCCCTCTGTCTCCTGTGCCTCCTATGTCACCCCTGCGCCGCCACCACCTGCACCCTGACCACAATGGCAAATCTTTCCCCAACTCGCAGGTTACCCCCCATCCTTCCCCCAGAGGAAGCCCTCTCCCCACTCCCAAAGGCACCCCGGTGCACACGCCAAAGGACAGCCCAACTGGCACACCTAGCCCAACACCTCCACCCAGCCCCTCGATCGGGGGAATGCCCTGGAGGACACGCCTCAACTCCATCAAGAACAGCTTCCTGGGCTCTCCTCGTTTCCATCGCAGGAAAATGCAAGGTAAAGTTGGAGTGGAGGGTTGACTCGGGTGCCCTATGCTCTTCACAGTACGTTATCCATCTAATAGTTTTGTGAGGCAAAAAAAGCAAAAAATTGAGCTAACGATAAATGTTTCCCATACGTTAAACACAGTGATAGCCATACATAGTAGGCTACACAACAGATTACATGGCCTATGTTGCAATTCAAACAATTATGCTATTTTCCACTCCATAAACAATATTTTTGTATTATTTTGAGAAAGAAAAACATTTACCCAGATCTGCATATTATTCCCCTACAAATTTGTGGGTGTTAAATCACTTGAGTGCCGTGATAGACAATCAGCACTTCAGCTCCACACTGTGTGGATTTGAATCCGGGCTGTGGCCTTCCTGCGTAAAGTTTGCATGTTCTCCCCAATATTGAGTGGGTTTCTCTAGGTTCTCCCCACTTTCCAAAAAAATGCATGATGTTCAATGAAGACTCTATATTGTGAAGATGAATTGTTGTCTGTCTATTCTGTATGCGCCCTGCGATGAGTAGGAGGCCAGTTACGGTGTTGCCTTGCTTTTCTCCCTAAGTCAGCTGGGATACGCCCCAGCATACATGAGGATAAGATGTGTAGAAAACGGATAGATAAATCAATGTGTTGGTTTAGTCTGAACATGTTTTTCACAGTGCAACAGAGCAAGACAGTAGCTCAAGGGCCTTTGATTAAGAAATTGAATTTCCTTTTATCGTGTTTAGGAAAAAAGCTTGAAACATAAACGCAAACACACACACACACGCACACACACGCAAAACTGTCCCCTGACCGAGTTCTTGTATGTGCAGTGCCCACACAGGAGGACATGTCCAGTCTCACCCCGGACTCTTCTCCAGAGTGAGTAACACAGCTGTACACTTTATGATTCTCCAGTATGAATAACTGCATGAGAAAGTATTTTTTTTTTGTATTTGTGGAATTTATTTTTTATGAAATAGTTGTTTCAATCATGAGTTTTAGCAGCAGAAGCACAAGATTATTGATGATACCTGTTTTATAAGTTGAAGTTTTGATGTCATCTGTCTCATTTTTCTATAGACTTGCAAAAAAGTCATGGTTTGGTAACTTCATCAACCTGGAGAAGGAAGAGCAGATCTTCATTGTGATCAAAGACAAACCTCTCAGCTCTATAAAGGCAGACATTGTCCACGCTTTCCTCTCTGTAAGTCTCTTTCTTTGTCTGTTCTTGATACATCCATCCATTACCTTAGCCGCTTCTCCTCACGAGGGTCGTAGGTGTCCTAGCGGGTATCCCAGCCGACTTCAAGCAGTAGGCGGGGTAAAACCTGAACTGGTTGCCAGCCAATCGCAGGGCACACAAATACAACCATCCGCGCTCACAGTCATACCAAAACACAACCTTCCTGAAAAGTATTAGTACCACAGATCATCAGTTCAGCTGTTATTTCTGGGTATTTATATCAGAACATTTGCTTAAGATGACACATTTGGATTGAATCCACTAGTTAGAGGATAAAACCATAAAGTTGTCTGTGATTGAAAGACGAGCAATGGTGAAGCTGTTGAGAAGCTCATTCAGCACAATACAACTATGTGGAATGCCAAAGGAAACCACAGATCTGCTAAGTAACAGATGGAAAGACCAAAACAGTGAAGTAAAAATACCAACTGCTGATGTCAGGAATGTGTGTCCCGTGAAGACCCCAAAACAATTGTTAGTGACGAAGACAACAACAACAACAATCTACAGAGGTTACAACAATCTGTTTTTGGAGAAGAATTCCTGAACAATAGTAGTCAAGTCAAGTCAAGTCAATTTTATTTGTATAGCCCTTAATCACAGACAGTCTCAAAGGGCGTTACATAACCACAATCGAGATCCCCGATCTTAACCCCCAAGAGGGCAAAGAAAAACTCAAAAAACCTCATTAGGGGAAAAGTGAGAAACCTTGAGAAGGGACCACAGATGGGGGAATCCCCCTTCCAGGATGACCAGGCTGCAATGGATGCCAACTGGGCAACATTTGACACATACAATGATGCTATGCAATAGTAGATGAGATAATGTGAGAGTCAATTGAATGAAGTGCTGCAGGAAGATGACTTCAGTGGAGTGGGTCCTCATCCAGGGCCGTAATATCCATGGCAGCATATCCGAGAATGAGCCTTCGATCTTGTACCGGTCAGTTGGCAGGGTTCGAAGTTAACTTTAAAAACTGCTTGCCCATAGGGCAAGTGCCACTAAAATTTGCCTTGCCCGAGTGGCCAAATTACTTGCCCAACTTGGGCAAGTGACAATTTTTTTTCTCTTGCCCGAAGATTAAATTACCTTACCCTGAGTGACTTTTTGTATGACAAAGTGTCTAATTACAAATTGCATGAATTTTTTGTTCAGACAGTTCCTGCCTAGAAAGAATTAAAAATATGTTACAATCATAAGGGTTGCTTATATAAAAATGTATCATGTATTAACACATTAATTAGGTGTCTGCTGACCCAGGATTATGTTATTCCTTCATGAGTTCTATGTTGCAGACGTTGCAGGCATTAAGAAACAGTCAATGAAGCATATGTCCGTAAGGAGCTGGCAGCTGGCAGGTAGAACTGATCCTGTGAAAGCTAGACTAAGAATAAAATGTTTATGGTTGTAAAATGTGTGCCACAAATGTAAATAAACATATAATCTGATAAACATAAATTAATCTTGTTTTCATCATCAACCATGAAACCCTACTCACAACAGCATGTATCATCCTGTGCAGTTATTGAAAATGTTAATTGTAGTTTTAATAATTAACATGTTAAATTGGGAAAATGATATTACAGCAATCCAGATTATCAATTTTAAGTCCAGGAGAGCGTATTAATTGAGGAATCACATGAGTAAATTATGAGTGTGGGAAATTTGTGTATTCCTTTAAGACCAGTGCCTGTGGTGCTCCCTCCATAAGTTTCATAGCATAAACAGAACACAGTCACTGACACTATGTCAGGTCACATCATGGAGCTAATGAATTAACAGCCAATAATCAAATATTACTCCCTTCCTTACTCACAACTGAATTGTCTACTTAAAAATATTCGAGCTATTTTAGTCATGTCAGAGGAATCCGAAATGTTCGGATTTGAAAGAACTCGTCGCCACTTGTAAACATGCGCAGAAAGATGCGCAGAATTAAGAAAACCTCCGGCTGTCAATTTTCGGCCGAAATATCGTAGGTTTTTGTTGTGTTTTTCAAACTTCAAATGAGGATGCAACTACAGCGAGTTCCAATACTGCGGGATTTATTGACGTCCTCTTTAACTCGACATTCACTGAACTAACTGATCCCCGTAGCGCCCGTCCATTGCCCCCGATAAGGCCAATGGACCATACCACAACGTAAGGGGGTGTCTGGGTTAAATCATCACCATACAGTGACTACAAACAGATCACACCACAGTTTTCGTCGAAATTAAAGATATTTGTCTGCTTTAAAAAATGCTTGCCCGGTCGGGTAAGTTTTACCTTGCCCGTGGCCAAATTTCACTTGCCCCGGGCAATCGGGAAGCGGTTAACCGAGAACCCTGGTTGGTGTAAATTCAGAACAGCCACTTCCAAGTGAATCACCATCACCTAATTCCCAAGTCGGGGAATTGGGAACAGAAAAGAAAGAACAGAAATAGTAAACAGGCCAACAAGTAGTTCAACGAAGTGCTGAAATATAAGGAAATCAGAAGAGGCGCTGCATGAAGACGACTTCGGCAGAGCAGGTCCCTTCCCGGTTCGTCAGTGCCGTAATCTTCAAAGCATGTCCCCATCACTGGAACAGGTGCATGCCCAGTGTACAGAGGCTACACTAGAAAATGCAAATGAGGAATAGGAAGACCAAACTGGAGTTTGCCCAAACGCACAGAAAAAAGCCTCAACAACTCTGGCAGAAGTTTTCTGAGACTGAAAACTTCAAACAACATTTACCAAAGCAACAAAAAACAAAATATTATAGTCTACAGCACAAATAGAGATATTGGCTGTTCCGATACTTTTGGAGGGGAGCTTTTACATGGATCATAGATACTAGATATATTCATACTGAGAATGTCATCACATTACCAAACTCTAGACAAAACTATATTGAAATACAGTACAGTACTTTGACATGTTGGTTTAAGTTTGGAGAAAAACGTGGAAAACTCTCAGATGTGAGCTATGTCTCTAATTGGAGTTTTCAGCTTTTTTGGATGCGTTTCCTATGTAGCATATTTACAGCCCAAAAACACGGCATCATGTGGATGACGTTGAGTCCGCTTGCTCACATCTTGCTGCCACTGGAAAATGCCACAGTGTGTTTTAATGCAACATTGTCTTCGGCATCTTTCTTTTTGCTCCATGCTATCATCACATCTGTGTCAACTGATGCAGAAAATGCTCTCCTCTCCTCCTCAGATACCCAGTCTGAGCCACAGTGTCATATCCCAGACCAGCTTTCGTGCTGAGTACAAGTCCACGGCCGGTCCAACAGTTTTCCAGAAGCCTGTGAAGTTCCAGGTGGACATCACTTACTCAGAGAGTACCTCTGCCACAAAGGAGAATGGCATCTATTCAGTCACCTTCACACTGCTCTCAGGTCAACTACATAGTGCACTGCACACCACTATTTTATTACACAGTGACTCTTCATTAAATGTACTTCATGCCCAAAGAACTTTACACTCATAAAAATTATACCTCTAAGGAAACTACATTTAGTTCACAAATGTGCTAAAACAATATTAGAGAGGCCTGTCTTTATCATGAGAAATATTGACTACCTACAATTTATGTTAATGTATTTTAATTCGATAGACAAAATATTACTACAGAAGAATACAGTCCACAGTGTTGGAAAATACTAACAAGTCTAGTGTGTTTTAATTCAATAATAATTCCATATTTTTATAGGAAATAGTAAATTAATATTTTCAGTGTTCTGCAACGATTAAAAAACGGTTTGTTCTATTGTATCCTACACAGTTTTATTGTAACAAATAGACCAGCTCTTGTAAATTGATTGGGTCCACTTAATGGAAATGTAAACAGTTAGTGTCCAGCATAACGGGGTAACCTGTAACTCCACACACATGCTCTCTCCACACACATAGAAGAAGAATCATCATCTTTATTATTATTATTATTACAAGAAATTTGACCTATCATGGCACTGTACACAGAAAACACACATTGTTATTTGTATACACTGGAGCAGGGGGCTACTTCGGCCCTCGTGGCTTGCTCAACAATACCATAGCTGTGTGTCCAAAGGCTGTTGAACCAGGGTCCCTCTCTAGGATATGTTTCGTGAAAGTTGGCACCCTCCGTGTAAAGCCACATTGAGCATTGTAAGTGGCTCCTGTTTCCTCCCGCAGTCCCGCCAAAAAGTCAATGTATTTGTCATTGAAATATATAATCTCAGTAGCCAGTAAGAATGTAAACATGTAATTTTCATAGGATTAGAAAGCCAGAGTGGTTACACACTAGGACAGGGGTGGGCAAACTTTTTGATTGGTGGCCCACAATGGGTTCTAAAATTTGAGAGAGGGGCCGGACCAGGCGCAGATGGATGGAGTGTTTTGGTAACCTGACCTCATCTGAGAAAAAAATACAGTTAATTTTAAATGTAAATGAACAAAAGCATTACAACAAAATATATGTCCTTGACACACCACAGTATTTAGAAAATAAAACATTAACAAGGTTTATTCATTAAATTTGTTTCAAGTTTGGCGGGCCGGATTAAAACGTTTAATGTGCCGCATGTGGCCGTAGTTTGCCCACGCCTGCACAAGGACTACCAGGATTATGACACTATAAAACCTACCAGAGCATTCATTTTGACGGAATGCGGTCTGGAAAGGACGTCATCTACTAAAATGAGTATCACTCGCTACTCGAGTGCCTTATGACGGTATTTGTTTTATTTTTTTAATTCAGTCGTGAATATATCTTTTTATGTAAATTACGTTGTATAAATGAATGAAAAACTTCTGATGGGGTGCCTATTGTCCCGTGTAGCTATCGTGCACCCCGCAACCCTTTTTTCCATGGTGTAATTATGTCAACAAGCGCCACATAAGCTCATCATTTTGAGATTTTGTCTGTCTGACTTACTGCCCATAATGTCATCCATCCATCCATTATCTGTGCCGCTTCTCCTCACAAGGGTCGCGGGGGGTGCTGGAGCCTATCCCAGCTGTCTTTGGGCATTAGACGGGGTACACCCTGATCTGGTTGCCAGGCAATTGCAGGGCACACATAGACCAACAACCAGCCGCGCTCACACTCATACCAACGGGCTTGCCATGCATGTTTTTGGAATGTGGGAGGAAACCGGCGTAAACCCGGAGGAAACCCACACAGGCACGGGGAGAACATGCTATCATGCCGCCGCCATAATGTCATGATTAGTAAATCTAACTTTTTACTACACGTGACTCCTCTTGGCGGAGGCAGAGGGACTTTTTTACTCTGACTCGTGTTTCAGCAGACAATTCATCAACTCGTCAATATTTTGAAGCAGGTGTCGTGCTTCTTCTACGCTATAAGATTTAAAAAAAAAAAGAAAAATGTTATTGTAAATGTATTTATGTAATTTATATTACATCAGATGGAAAGTGTTTTTTTACAGTTCCATCTGTTGTGAAATGCGCTATAAAAATAAAATTGTATTGTATTGTATTAATTATGGTGACCAGCAGCGTTACTCAATGCAGCTGGTGGTTGCTATGGAAACCCGACAATGCTGTCCCAGCACAATGTAGAGCTGGCAAATTGACAGGCACGCTGTAGTTAAAGGAGTACTGACTGTATTTGGGATTGTTTAAATCCATAAAATTGCACAATGGAAATGGGATTTATACAGATTTAGAAAAAGTCAAGAGGGCAGGAAC
The DNA here is from genome assembly GCF_059441095.1 of Idiotropiscis lumnitzeri. Lineage (NCBI taxonomy): Eukaryota > Metazoa > Chordata > Actinopteri > Syngnathiformes > Syngnathidae > Idiotropiscis > Idiotropiscis lumnitzeri. Next base: position 4,299,848 of record NC_142395.1, on the reverse strand, counting down.
ATCGTCAATCTATATACGCAGAGTAATCACACATTAAATTTTGAAAACAGTCAAAATGACGGTTCTCGTAGTCAAGTGTGTCACATTTTCCTCCCTGGGTGTCTTTTATGACGTTTCAAGCGTCCTAACAATATTTTCCTTTCTCATCAGGTCCCAGCCGACGTTTCAAGCGTGTGGTGGAGATTATTCAGGCCCAATTGCTTAGCTCCAATGACCAGTCAGGCATCCAGCCCCAGATCTCTGGTAAGTTGTAAAACTCGCCACCCATCCCCAAATTCTCCTTTATCCCCCAAACCTTTTCCGCGCAGCTCCCTCCTGCCTCGCTCGGCATCCTCCCACTGATCACAGCCACACTCAGCTTTAACCCAACCAGTTCACCTCAGAACACTGCTTTGGCGCACAGCATCCCAACATGCATGTCCTCGCCAGCATACCATGACCTGCACGACACACACACGCTCAGCATGAGGTAGTCACAAGGCTATAAATGTGTTAGTGGTCTTACATCCCCACTATAATGAAATTGTTTTGAGAAGAAAACACAAAGGCATGTGAAGAAGCAAATGCTTGATGATTGGCTTTGAATTCTTTTATTTTTAGGCAAGTAATAGGTACCTGATCACTAGAATCTGAAATTCTAGTATGCAGTCATATTTTTGACTGGATCTAATGTTTTGGGCTGCCTGTGGACAGATGGATTTGTCAAAGGGAAAAAAAAAAGAAAAGTACAATATTACTTGACGTTCTGTGTCGAGTGTGACGCTCTAACATTCTCCCCATTCTGTGGTTATTGAGTTGATGATGGTGCCCTCTGGTGGCTAAGCAAAATAACAACCCAGCCAAATGTTGGAATCACACCGCTTTCTGTGTGTTGCTTACATTTCTGTCATCACCATCAGGACGCATATGTATTAATGGCGGACAGGTCCAAGCAAGGGTGAAATGCAACAACTAATATTCTTATAAAGTAAAACCTTTTCTGTGACATATTATTTGCAAATGTCAAAAATCTTAATAGAGAATTTCATACTGAGATGTAGACGATAATTTGATGCGTCAATGGTTCATATGAGAGTCTGCTTAGCTGGAGGGAAAAAAATGCTAATACTCATCAACAGAATATGGATTGACTTTATATATTAAAAGAAAAATACTGGTTCAAAAAGGGACTATAGCTAATCCCTACATATTACAATATATGAATGTCAAAAGGAATGCTGACTGTCCCAAAATGTCCATTTTGCATCTTTACAGGAGTGACTAGCTCTTGTCAAAGATTAACTTTTATCAGCAATTGTATGCATATACAAATTCAGCCCACAACCATGTGGATGTGGAACCTTACAAATCAATCAATCTTTTTGTCACTCGTCTTGTCCATGCGCACTTGCTTGTTATCATTAACAGCTTTTCACAGATCTCACTCGGATGAAATGGCTGACTTGCATGTTAAATTAAACACTTTTTACATTTGGAGTTTGGCACACTAAACAGTGGCATGAGCAGTTTCAGCTGTGCAAGACTCTGTGTGCCGATAGTTCTGGATGTCCTGTGACTGTCTGTCAAATGATATAGCAGTTTAAATAGCAGCATGTTAACTGTAATGTGTGTTGTACTCAGTGAAACTCGGATCATATGAATGTGATGAATATATACAATCCATTCAATGCATTTCAAGAGGAAACACTTTGACCACATGGAATTTTACAGTTTCCTCACCAAGGTTATAATAGTTAATGAAAACTAACTTCAGTCCTGAGAAGAGTGGCACATATTTGCAAGCAGTGTTGTGCAAGTTACTTCCCAAATGTCATGTATTACACATTACATGTTACTTGCATGTGAGTGTAATTAGTTCCTTTGTAATATTAATTCTTTGTAGCATAAGGTGTTACTTAAGTTTCAGTTCATTTAAAGTTTTTTTTCTTTTTTAAATCAGGGATTTATTTATTTAATAATGATTTTGACACTTTGAGAGGAAAATGCAAAATGTCCTACCATACTGTAGCCGGTAAAGTTAACCTGTAATGAAGATATTTAACTATATAGTGCCGGCGATATTAAATGTTTCGACTCTATAGTGTGAGATCACTACCTTTGATCAATATTTGTATAAATAAGATTTTTTTTTAAATAAAACTATTATAATTTTGACCAGTAAATAAATAAACCCAGACTATAATCATAAATTACATTTTCAACACACGCAATAATTTACACAATTTACACACAAGAAAATTTTTTTTTCTTTTTCATTAAAAAATAAATAAATAATTATAAGAATAATATATATGTTATTAATTACTGCGCCATTTGACAAGATAATTCTAGCTCTGGATTGTTTGGTATAAAATTTCAGAAAATGAAGAAAACTCACCTTTTCAGCTAAAAACCACCCAATTGGCTCTGATTTCCAATTACATGATCGGATCAGGTCATCCTCATCACAATTAATTGTGTGCTGCCAACAGACCCACTTCTTAAATGAATTCAAGTTGATTGTAGTTCACATTGATGACTGAATAATTTATTTAGGATGGAGATCAAATTCATCATGGCTAGTTGGTAGAAAAAAGGCGCTGATGAAACCAGTCGTAACCAGCTATCAAGAAAGCCCACCTCAAACTCATTATTCCTGAGGAAGTACGACGACAACAACATTGCAACAAAACGTAGCCCCCTGAGAACATAACTAGCAAGGAACACAATAGAAATGTATTTGACATGGGCATTAATCTGATAAAAGAAAGAATACGACTTCCTGTGGTGCAAGAAAGCATTGATGATTGGTGTATTCAAAATCTGGTTGGTTCAATTTCAAGTCAATCGAAAAAGGTTGCGTTAGTGCATCCGCGCTAGTATACGTGTACCTGTGCAAACCTTGCATGGTAATCGTTAACACTGTGTTGTACATCCCTCCTTATCTGCTTCCCATTTGAAAAATTCACCACGGTAAAACATGACGTATCATGAATGCAAGTCACTGTGTTTCTGGAGAGTAAGCATGGTAAGTTAATCACAACAACAGGGCGACAAGATGGAGCAACATTTGGAGACTAACCTTAAGATGATAAGTAAATGTGCATTTATTTGTCGGCTGGATTGATGCATGTTCTATGTACTTTTTACTGTGTTACTGCACTTACCAACTGCCTTTGTCTTAATGGATGGATGTTGTTGTGATGGAAGCAAGGTGGAAAGCTAAAAGGAGCTTTGGAAGACTTCTGCAATGAAATACATATCTATGGCAAAGAGAAACTGCTGCAGCTTTAACAAAGTGATGTGCATAGGATAGCACATGAAACACAATCAACGTAATAACTGTAATACGAATGAGAATGGATAGATGAATGACTGAATAAATAAATAAAACGACAACTGCAGTTTTCTGTCAGCCGTTAGGTCGGCTGTTGACGAGTAACGCTTCAAATCTCCTGTCCTATTAAATCGTCGTTCTCACTTCATTTTACTTCATTTGTCGATTCCACCGCAATGTAAAGAGATACTCTCAAACTTTAAGTGTAAGTCAAAGTCTGAAAAATGGCCATAGGAACACAGAATACATTTTCCTGAGACTTCTGCAAGCTTGCTGCACCTAAATATTTGCTGATGCCCTAGTTGATGCAAATGTGTTTTCTCTCTATGAGCTCCAAATCGCTGTTTTTATTTTTGGCTCAATGTCCAGACATTTCGAATGAGTCCGAATTAACTAAGAGTGCATGAATTGATACATTTCTAAACATGTCATTTGGACCGGCGGCTGTAGAGCTCGATGGGTTGTGTGGTTCTTCAGTGGGCCACTGTCATGAGTTGTCTTCCACTGTGCCAATTAGCTCTCCATCTCAGCAGAGGAAAATGAGACTCCGATGCAAACATTGCAATCAATTTGACTTGCATCCCTCACCAGTGTTTACAGAATTTACATGCCTGCTCGCTATTGCCCAGTGTCTTCACTTCTGTTTTGAGGTACTTTCAAACTGGGATTTTGTAATTAAATTCTAGTTCATCATCTCCCTTATTGCTGTTTGTTTGGCGTGGTGTCAACTGACAAATGTATTCATCAGTTTTGCCCCGATCAACATGTTTGGGACTTTAATGGCAATGTCAACACGTGAGCAATTGAACCTTGTTTTCGCCCTCTCGGCGCACACATTAACATTTCTACACTCGTTCCTTCATCTCCACCACTTCTGAATCTACAAACAGGACAGCACACCATTCCCTTATATTTTCAGTAGTGCAACCCAGGGTGCACACTCAGTAGTTGTATGGAGTAGCTGGAGTTTTTATTATTTTTACCTCTGCGAGAGACACCAAACTCTTGGTGTGACAGTTGAATGAAGGAGAGCAAAATATAGTCGTGAAAGCACTCCTAACCTTCGTATTTATTTGACCCAGTCACTCATATATCTGCCCTAAGTCATCCAATGCCACGTTCACACCAAACACGAGGTGCGCATTCTGAGTCGCTTTACTCGCTGGAGTTTGACCGCACAGTTTGTACGGGGGTGTGGCTGCTTTATTCGCGCACAGCGATAGACAACGACAGCATTTCATCGGGTCGAGAACATAAACCATCACAGAGTACTGCCACTTCTTTATGTTAGCAAGGTTGATGCGTATTGTTTTAAAGATGAATGAATGGAGAAACCATCAGCTGGTTTAAAACCAGTGTGCATCAAATACTCCGAAAGCATTGCTGCAATGCGCAGCGCCACTACGAAGCAAGGCACCGCTCTTTTGCGCAAAGTTATCCGCTGTGGTGAGAGCACGCAAAAACATCGAACTTCGAGCGCAGAAAATTGATTTTTACATTTTCGTTTACAGCCCAGCGGCGTGCAAATTAATGTTCACTAAAAGTATCATGGATTTTGGGGAAACATAAAAAACAAAAAACTAAAGTAAAGGTAGTGTTAAAGCTCGGTTTCAATTTGTTTTTCATTTGGAAAGCCATTTCTATTGATTGTTTACATGTTGACCCGTTTGACTTGGAAAATTAGGCCTTTTGTTTTTTGATTTAAGAAGAAAAAAGTTAAGTTCAGTTGTTTAACCTGGAGCCTCTTACATTTTCTTGAATGTGAAATAAACGCCTTATATTTATTTGACTGGGAAATGTGTTTAATGGGAACATTGCAAAAAATAAAATTGAAAAAAAAAATATATATATATATATTTTATTTTATTTATTATTATTATTTTTTTTTTAATTTTATTTATTTATTTATTTTTTTTACTACACGGCCCATCCACGCTTGACCTCACAAACTGGAATAATTACGTATGGAATCGCAGAAACACTCACCTCGCGTTTGGTCTGAACGTATCTTAAAAATATTCCCAGCAATATACATTTCTTGAATATGGTCCAGATTTTGTTGTGTGCAGAATTTCCTTTTGTGCTCAAAACTTTCAAAAGTAAAAAGCTCGAAGGATGTCATTACATACACTGACTAGCAAATTTAGCAGCAGAGGGCAGTTTGTAATACATGTATTTTCGACTCAATTATGTAACCAATTGCAGAATCAAGTCTTTTGATCTATTTTGGAATATATTTTTTGGGGAAGTTTCAAATATTCAAGCCATAAGATTAGTGGCTGATACTATGAGAAACGAAGTGAATTGTAAAAGCAATAAAAACAGAAGTAAGGATGCTTCAAGTCAGAGCAGATGATATCGCAACACACCCACACGTCCTTCTAAGATGTGCAAGAGTCTCAGTTTCTCCCGCTCCACTCTTCCTCTCATCCCTCTCCTCATGTTAACCCCATTGCTCATCTGTTTTTTGTTCTCTCTCTCTCTGTTTTTTCTTTTCTTTATCCGTCTGTGTAGGCAGCCCGTTGAGTAACTTCTTTGACGTAATTAAACAGCTTTTTTCAGACGACAAGAACACTCAAGCGTCCCACTCCCCCGGTGCTCCCGCCGAGTCTAGCTCCCCCGCCAAGCATGCTCCCGGCAGCAGGCCCCACCAGCCCCCGCCCAATGACTCGAAATGCCCCGCTGGCAAAGACAAAACAAAGATGACCACCAGCAGCAGGACACAAGAGCAACCTTGAGGAGCAGTAGCTGTGCATGTCTAGATGAAAAAGGGGTGTTGAAGGTCAGGTCATGAAACAATATGGAGAGCTGCTTTCGTTGCCCTTTAGATGGGACACACAACTCAACTACTTCGTCTTTGCCTATGGATTTTATACAGCAGAATGGGAATGGCTATTTCAATTACTTTGTAGCAAATGTACTGTAGCTTTGTTGGCTCTGCCTTCTGTCACACTCTCTGTCCCGGGGTGTGTTCACTAGGATTGTGTGCTTCTCCCGTGTTTGATAGCTTGACTTGTCTCTGCCACCAGGGATCATCCACAATAACTATTAACCTCGGCGCCTCCTTGAGAACGGCCTACAGCGGCCGGCCTGCTTGCGGCCCTCCGCCACCACGAGCGTCTGCAGAAAAGACTGAGCACCCTCCCTCACTTGTCTCCACTTTCCTTTCTTCAAGCCCTTTGTCAGTCTGTTTCACCCCCGCCCCACTCGGCCAAACTCTTCCTTGAAACAAAAAATAGCCTTAAGACAGTGATGTTTGTCAATTCGCACACATCTAATTTATTTTTGCTTCAGTTCCTTGCTGCACACACCTATGTGAACAAAAGGAATATGCGGGATGTAATGACTTGCACACAAATTATGGCAAGATGGACAACTCTATGGGCTGTGAGTCTTTATCAAGATCTCGTTCTTTGTGGATGACAGGATTTTTAAGATTTGGATAATTTCTTTCAAAAGTGTGGGGTTGGGGATGATACATAAATGAATGATTTTCTGTTGTACAGACTAAGTGTTGTTTTGTAGGTACATACACTCTTGTTGTGACGTGTTTTAGATTTATTTGGACACATTCTGTTCGGAGTAGTGAAGGCCTGGGCACATCAGGAACTCAAAACAATAATAATTACTCATTTTTAGTTTTTCATTCCAAAGATGATATTTGAGGAAAACATGAATAATTTGGCTGTTTGTTGTGCATTTTAATAACGCTATCTCTGCAGATGTCAAAGCTGTGAAACAATATTTGCATTACAACTCACCAGCCGATTTATTTATGTGCTCTTGCATAGCAACTATTATTTTTCTTTTTTTTCTTTTTTTTTTTAAATCAGTAATTCCGAAACCAAACGACTACTGAACCATTCGGCTTTTGTTCGTGTGTTTTCCACATTTTTTTTTAAAATCAATGAATATGGTATTCTATTGTATTGTTTGCCTTGAGCTGGTGTGAACGGGCCTCACAGACAATACATCTCGTTTCCCTTTTGCACTTTTACTTTTAGCTCTTGTATTTAAATGTTTTTATCTACTGCAGGATTAAGATTGAACCACTGTGTCTATTTTTGTACTTTTATTAATTTATTCTCTCTTATTTATATGAATTATGTAGAAGCAATTTTTTGTCATGTTATTTGCTTTTGCCATGTTAACTTATTTGGCTGCAGAGATCGTTTATGGGAGTGCATTCTTTTTCTAACTTTGGGTGAAAGAAACCTTGTCTGGGGAAATGATTTAGCCTAATTTAAGAATGTAGATGTAGCTCTTTGAAAGGAACAATCCCTTTGTTGCTATTTGTCAGTGTGTATGATGACTCAGATCTCACTAAGCTCTCATCCTGTAAATAAGACAAGTTTACTTACAAGCTTGTTTAAACGACCAGGAGGATTCCTACTTAGCTTTGACCTCCTAAGGTTGTTTGCATGTTCAGCATTTGTCTTTTCTTTGCATGTCGTCGTATGACTTGTTCTCCTGTTCCCTTTTCTCTTTCAACTTATGTTGCTAATGAGCTTTTCTTTTATTTATTCATACGTTTTCCCTGACCTTTCTTTGTTGATGTTTACCATGAAATCCATCCTCCTTACTTGTGTCTCTCCACGTAGGACCTCGCTGGCGACGAGATCGCACACTCAGCTGCGTGGCTAATCAGTAAGACATTTAAAGCAATATCTTTCACTGTTCGCTTTCCTCTTTTTCTACATTGGGAATCCAGAGCACACAAAATGGACTCGGAGCATAAAAACTGAGCAGGATCACCACTGGCAATGTATTCCCTCGTGATGTGACTGTGAACAACTTCAGTGCTAAAGGAAATAAATCTGTTGACTTTGGAGTTGATTGTGCTTTTATTGCAATTGTTTGATTTGAGTGGACATGTCAATGATTGATTATTGTGCAGCTGCATAATATTTGCATTGATATTTCAAATAATAATCCCGACTCTATTTTACCTCACAGAGACTCATCAGTCGCAAGTCTCTAATTAAATTAATCTCGTGAGGACCATTGTAGACTTCCTTGCTGTTAAGGTGAAGAGCAACGTACAGATCAATCAATAAAACACAATTTTTGAAAATGTGTTACTTTAATATCAAGACACTGCACCTGTCTCACGAAGATTTAGAAAGGAAAAATACAAGTCATTCATAAGAAAGCATTTTCATTGTTCAGTATGTTTGTGTGCTGTGGCAGGGATTTTGTTTCATGTGAAATCTTTTTAATACATTGAGCGCCCACTCACCCTTAAAGTATACAGTGGGCCTATTTCTTAATTGAAAGGATTTGGAAAAACAATTCATTACAATTAAGTGTAAGATAAAGTGTAATGAATATGTGACAATAAATTCAAGTACAGTGGTGGTTGCCTAAAAAATTGATCACCCCCCCAATTAGTGAAATTCAGATTTAAACTAGACTTGAGGTGGAAAAAAGAAATTGCTTCTAAAATCAGTCGGAATTTCTGTCAGTCCTTCTGCTAAAATTCACTTTACGTATGACCAATGTGTACCTTACATCAATTTCCACAAGCATCAAATGAGTGATCTGCGTGTGGGTTTCGTTAAATACATTTTAATTGATTGGCGACATGGTAGCCGAGTGGTTAGGACATCCGCCTCACAGTTCTGAAGTTGTGGGTTGAAATCTGGGCTGGAAATTGTGGATTTTCTCCTCGTATTTTGGTTATTACTCACTTTCCACGAATATTCATGGTAGGTTCATCAACACTTTAAATTATCCGCATGTGTGAATAATTGTTTGTCTGTATGTTTCCTGCGACTAGCTGGTGACCAGTCCAGGATGTACTCTGCCTCAAAGACAAATTCTCCTTTGATAAGCTCCAGCACACCCGCAACCGCAGTTAGGATAAGCGGTACGGAGAATGGGTGGATTTTTATTCCATAAGAAAAAGACCAGCTCGACAGGGAACAACTTTAAATGGTTGGATAAAAAGTTGTGAAGAGAGTAAGAGAAATATACATCCCAAGCGTAAGCAGAATCTAGTAAGATTCCAGCATCACCTCATGCATCATTACTCCAGTATTACTGTTTTCCATACGATATTGTATGTTCAATAACATGATGGTTCTACACTTGACAAGTAGGATGAAGTGTGTAAAGTCTGTTAATCAGTGCTGCCTCCAGGTTCTTACGGAGGCTGGGCTGATTCTGGTTGAGTCCCAGACCAGACCACTTGTCTGTCCTTATGCAGAACTGCTCCTGACCGCTCGCACAGAGCAGTAGGCGATGGAAGTCCTCCCTGCTCAATAGCTGCTCCATGTTCTTGAGGAAGAATCCTTCACAAAACCTGTACAGGTCAGCTGCTCTGTTGAGCTGTGAAGACACACACATTCGTTATATTGATAGTGACTTGAGACGGGTACACAAATGAATTTTGTCACCCAATATCTTCTCCTTCACCTCTAAACTCTAATTGCACAGTGATGAGTTTTGTAAATGGGAATTTGTGTCTCCTCATTTGCTCACCAGCTGTGAATGGGGCAATATGGGTCAGTTGGAATGTTGGGCGCCAGCCGAAGGCAGAGACCTGAGTCTGATCCCTGGCTCCAGAAGCTGGCCCTGGGTACATGGAATGTCACCTCTCTGGCAAGGAAAGGGGATGAGTCCTGACCAAACATAGCTTGGGTTCTGGTACAAGTCCTCTTGACAGCATTAGACTCTTTTCCAACGGTGTAAGAAGCCGAGCAGGTAGGGCATACTTTTTACACCTTGGTTCAGTGTTTGGGATTCACTCCGGTGGACCAGGGGCTTGCCTCACTTCGCCTTTGAGTCAGAGGACTGGGTCCTGACTGTTTTTTTGTGCCTATGCACCAAACAACAATTCAGAGGACCCATCATTTTGGGAACCTTTGGAGAGGGTGCTGGAGAGTGCTTCTGCTAGGTCATCCACTGTTTTGCGTTTTGCTGGGGTACTTTAATGCTCACATGGGCAATGACAGTGAGGCAAGGAAAGGTGTGATTGGGAGGAACGCATCCTTCCGACCACATTCCATATTTTCAATGCGCATTGTCATTTTGTTTTCACAAAAATGCGAAGAATCAAAAATTTCAATAAAATGCATTGTTTTATGTAAAACGGTTTAAAAGTGTTCCACTGGCCTAATGGTTGGCTGTGGGCGGGCCCAGTAAGCACCGTCCCTGGCTGGACAGGGGTGTCCAACGGGAGATCAAATTTCAGATTCAGGAGGAGCAGTGTGATTTTCGTCCTTGACATGGAACAGTGGAGCAGCTCTACCATCTCGGCAGGGATCTCGAGGATGCATGGGAGTTCGCCGAACCAGTCTAAATGTGTTTTGTGGACTTGGAGAATGCGTTCATCTGTATCCCTCTGGGAGTTCTGTGGGGAGTGCTTCTGGAGTATCGGAAACAGAGACCAGAGACTCAGAGTCGAGCAGCTGCTCCTCCGCATTGTGAGGAGCCAAATGATGTGACTCGTGCATCTGGTAAAGATACCTCCTGGTATTCCAGACATGGTCCATCGGCTGGAGGCCTCAGTGATGACCCAGGACATGGAGATATTATGTCTCCAGTCTGGCCTGGGAAAGCCTTGAGTTTCACCAGGAAGATCTGGAAAAAGTGCCTGGGGAGTGTGACCTTCCCTGCTCACGCTGCTGCCCCTACAATCTGACTGTTAGAATAATATTAAGAGGTTATTATACATTTGCCGTGATGCATCTTATTTTAATATGTAGCGCATATAACATGTTGCAGTTTTAATTGAGTGAACTATGCTGAGTGTTTACAGTGTGAGGGGTGATACAGGGAGACACCTTTACTGCAGAGAGGTGTCTGCAATTGGCAGGGCGGTGGCACTTCTTCAGAAGTGAGGATGAAGTAAACAACATCGTGAGGAGCCCTGATAAGTTGGCATCGAAGTCTGAAGCAAGCAACATCGTGCTGGGTCCTGATAAAAGATGTTGACGTCAAAGTCAGCTGCGACCCTTGGCGGCACGCCAATGATAAACCGGACTAAACCAGCTTTTGAGAAGACGAACTGTACCACCCTTGAGTGTAATCTGAATTCTCGAAGTGTAATCTGATTCCTCGATGTTATAAAAGGGAATGTGTGAAAAGCATCGAGGAACAGAAGGGAGATGAAGTTGCCAAATAATCTTTATGAACCTCTCTGTATCCACTTGAGTTGAGTGCCTCTCTTCTTTCAGTTATGAACCCTATATGTCAAATTGGCGAACCTGACACTGACCAATGCATAAGGGGCAGAAAATACATGGATGGTTGGATTTTTGTATAATATGGTAACTTCTATGAAGAATGACCCACTCAATGAGAGCTATTCTTTATAAAAGACTGGTGCTTGAAAGGACTTTGTACCTTGCTGGTGTGGTAGATGTCAACAACATTATCCAGAGTCAGGCTTTGTGACAGCTTTATCTCACAGCATCGCTGCAGACCTGTAAGCTGGAAGAAACTGGCAGCAGGCAGCAGCTTCAAAAAAATAAAAACATTATGTTTACAATAGGTTCCAACACCCCCCGCGACCCTGCTGAGGAGAAGTGGTACAGATAATGGATGGATGGATGTTTACATAAAATTAACAGTGGGAAATAAAATTGTTGATTTGTTTCATAATGTTATTGAAATGACATCAGTGGCATGGACCAATGCAATAATTCTACCACAACTTCTCTTTTAACTACATCGACGAGATTATTCCCTCTTAGGTTTGATTCATATACTGAATAGTGATATTGCATGAGACAGTAAAAAGTATAAATTATAAAAACAATAATTAAATTTAAGAAAAAGGGTCACTGATGGTGTAGTGGTACATTCGCCTGACTTGTGTGCGGGCAATGTGGGTTCGGTTCCCACACAGTGACGGTGTCTATGTCTGCCCTGTAACTGGCTGACAACCAGTTCAGGGTGTAGTGGGCCTTTCGCCTGTAGTCAGCTGGGATAGGCTCCAGCACCATCCCACGACCGTGTAAAGGATAAGCGGTGTGGATAATGACATGAAATTTAAAAAAGGTTCATCCGTTTCAGCCTTGGAGATTGAGGTAATATGCTCTGAAAAATTTGAGTTTTTATCTTTAGTTGGATCGTTTTCTCAATATTTAACACATGATTCCTAAATCCACCAACCAAATCTACACTAACTGCAAACATTTATATTGCACAAAAAAATCCAGGGTACCTCTCACTGAGGCAATAAATGTCCCTTGAACATGAATGTATGTATTTGACAGAAAGTTAAAGATACAGTATGTAACACTTCCACTTTTATTTTGATCAAGGTCTGAGATGGAAAAAAAAAAGAGATGTCGGGGGATTTGTTCTCTGAATACAGCATTCCGGTACTTTTTGCTAATTTCTTCGTGTCGTTGGAAAATAACTTTGCATGGCCGTTGAGAGGACTTGCAACACTGCAGTGGCTAAACATTCAGCAACTCTACCTTCATGGCTTCAGAAAGTGAGACTGTCATTCCCTCTGTTCCCCCACAATAGAGAGATCTCATCATTGTCTGTGGAAGAAATCACACAACTTGACTGCCTTTCATCTGACTAGTCAAATACAGAAAGTCAATGATTAAAAACGTAAAAAACAAAAAAACAAAAAAAAAAAAAAAAACGATTGTCTACCTGAAAAATGCTGTAGGTCATGTGACTGATGTGGATGACGTCAAGGGAGTTACTCAGCATGTGTCGGAACCTGGCTTGACAAAATTTTCCATTGTTAGTTTTCAGTATCCATAAATCATCAAGCAATGTAGATTCAATAAAATGCAAACATTTTACAATCAATACATAACGTTTCTATATTCCTGTTAATATTCCAGTTAATATATTCCAGGAAAAGATGGCACCAAAAGAAATCATTTGAAAGAAATAAGAACTTCCAAATGTTTCTACAATACTTAGATTCAGTTAAAAAATAATTTTAATTTGCAAATCTACCTGCAAACATCCGAATATAATGGTTGTCACGTGTATGTATTACATAATCAGGACTAACTTTACAATATCACCTATATTGTTGAAAAACGATAACAATTTATACTTCACTGTATGCTCAAAATCTTGAAAATATATCAAATACTATGTAAATGTTGCGCACTGTAACTCTGGAATGACATTAACTGAATTAATGAACACTTTAAAAAACAAGATGACATGTGGCCGTCTAAAAAAAACCCAGACAAACAGACAAATCAGACCGTTCAGAAGCTGACATCAACAGCACCCGATGAGCAAAGAATGGGCGTCCATCCACCATGAACGTTACATCAGACATCTCGTGGTTGTTCAGGAAATGAATATCTGTGGACAAGGGCAACATGTTAATCCTTAGTTAAATCGTGCTAATAGTTTTGCAGTACGGTGGTACCAAGTTGAGTTGACTGTGTGACATCATTCGGTGGGATGGCAGGAATAGCAGAAAAGCCGTAGCAATGAGAAAGAACAGACGCCAGCTTTTTGGTAATAACATAGTCCTGCAGATAGAATTCAGACCGTTAGATTGATAAAGCAAACATATAATCAACGTTTAATAATGGAGGATGATGAATCTCCTTGCACTGTGTACCTTACTGTTTTCAAGCATGTTGAACATGAGCGGAATGCCCTCTGACACCAGTTCGGGGGTGTAGTCCTCACTTCTTATGGAGCGGAATTCGGTGAGGAGAAAGATGATGACTTCGTCTCGGGACAGCTGCTGAGCTCTACGGAGGGACTCCAGCCAGATGTGAAGCCTCCAGGGCACACCTAGACAAAATATGGCACATAAATAGTTTATATCCCTATTAATATGGTTCAGTAAATATTTTTTGGGGTGACCGTTAATAATTTTCATAAATACAAATTACATATCTGAGTCTAAATGACCATCGGGTGCCTTTGAGAAGCGTACACAAAAATGGCATTTTCCCTTGCATTGTCTAAGTTACATTTTAAAATGCATATTGGTCAAGCTCTAGATTTTTTTGGACGGGGTGGGTTAAATGAACTACATGCTGATATGATTCCGCATGCAAACAGCAAAAATTATGAGCTTGTTTGAATTTTGGACAATGACATTGTGGACTATTTTGGCAGCATTTAATAACTTGTTCTGTGTGGACATTTACCAGATAACAGTGTACAGTTAACAAATATATTTCAAATGTCTGAAAGATCATGCAACTACACACACAATAGGAAGAAAAATATTGAAGAAAGACAAAATGATACTTGTAATATCACTGAAAATATCTGAGGGTGTCTTAAAGTGTCTGTTTTACCACAATTACAGGTGGACAGCATGTTTAGGTACATAAGCAAAATGTTCAATATCATTATAAAAATGACAAATACACTATAGAAATATCTCATTTCATCAAGTAACTTGAGGACTGTAAAAGCATAGAGGTCAAAGCATGAAAGAAAAAAAGTAATATTCAGTTTTATTCAACCACTTAGTCCTCACACCTTAGTTAGCAGAGCATTAGATGGAAAAATCCCGTCCATCCAACAAAAAGAAATGTAGAAAATAAAGGAAATCGACTTTCAGGGACTTGACTTTTATGACTTGCACTGCGATGTGCACAAATGGTTGCCACTCATAATAAGACCTCCGAGTTTAATTCTGCTGCATTTTCATGATGGCTGAGTCAATCTGATGAACGAACCAAAGGTTTCGACCTTTTTACTAGTGGATTAAAAAAGATGATTGTCGAGCGGTGCACTTAGATGTTTTACTTATCATACAGGACATAATACTGAAAGTAAATCTACAAGAAATGAATGCAAAAGAAGCTTTCAGGTTTCTAGCCGAGCGAAGTTCGATTCATGTGCTCACCCATCTCTCGTAGCTCCATTGTAATGTCCAGGTAACCATGCTCAGCACTGTAGTATGCGGCTTGCTGAAGGGCTTTCATCTTGGCCTTACAAAGTTTTGGGATGGCGTTTGAGCAGTCGGCAGCAGGAGACTGCATTGGAATGGGTGTCCCCTCCACTCCTTCAGCGAGGATCTCCTCCAGAGAAAGGATGTCCTCCTTCCTTTGCTGTGGTTGGAGCAGCAGTCTTCTCAAAACATTTCTAGAGAAAACCAGAAAGTTGATCTGATCACTGATGTGCCAAAGACATCAGATGTGATGTGTGTGGAAACCAAGTGGTTAGTAAAATTGAAATACAGTGAACCCTCGCTACTTCGCGGTTCAACTTTCGCGGGTTCAGTGCTTCGCGGGTCTAAAAAATATTCGGGGGCATTGTAGTTTCGCCGAGCGGCACGACGGGGCGCTGGAGCGGTTAGACGGCCGGCGTGCGCCGAAGAAGAGCGTGGGCGAAGAGGAGAGTGGACGAAGAAGAGCACGTTCCCTCGGACACGATCGGTGGCGACGTTTCGCGCGGTTCGGACCGTACCAGAGCTCCGGCCGGCGTGCGTGGCAGTTAAGCCGTAGAGGAGCACCTTCCCCGGGCACGGGCGGTGCCAAGCGACCCCTAAGTTTAACCGAATGGAAGCTCCGGAGGAGGAGGGCATGCTCGCGTCACAGTAAGCCGAAGAGGAGCACCTTCCCCGGGCACGGGCGGTTCCAAGCGGCCCCTAAGTGTAACCGAATGGAAGCTCCGGAGGAGGAGGGCGGGCGTGCGTCACAGTTAAGCCGAATTGGAGCACCTCTTCCGCCCAGGCACGAGCGGAGCGCGAGGCTGTCAGTTATGAATGAATAAATAAATAAATAAATAAAGAATGCCACCTTTCATTTCACAGGGCACACCGGACGGCGTACCAGCAGGTAAAAGTCGGAGTAATTAAATAATACAAAAAGAATGGCTGGGGAATAAAAAAATAATACGTTTTAATAATAATTTGTTTTTTTTGTTATAACATGAATTTCACTCTCTCTCTCTCTACCCGTATGTATGTATATATATATATATATATATATATATATATATATATATATATATTTATATTTATTTATTATATATATTGTATATTTTTTTTAAGCATTTTTGAAGGTGCGCCTCTCTGTAGGCTGTCTCGTCACCTTCCGAGATCAGACCGACCACTGTCGTGTCGTCAGCAAACTTGACGATGGTGTTGTTATCGTGGGCTGGGCTGCAGTCGGAGGTGTAGAGGGCGTATAGGAGGGGGCTCGGCACGCATCCTTGAGGGGAACCGGTGCTCAGCGTACGGGTGGAGGACGTGTAGGGGCCGAGCAACACAGTCTGGGGTCTGTTGGTCAGAAAGTCCTTAATCCAGATGCGTGTGAGGGCAGGGAGGCCGAGAATGTCCAGTTTGGCGACGAGGATGTCCGGCATGATTGTGTTGAATGCCGAGCTGTAGTCCACAAAGAGCATCCTTGCATAGCTCTGCTGTTGTTCCAGGTGGCCCAGCACAACATGCAGAGCAGTGTCGATGGCGTCCTCAGTGGATCTGTTAGCCCGGTATGCAAACTGGTAGGGGTCCAGAGTGGGAGGAAGGCAGTCCCTGATGTGCTGGAGAACCAGCCTCTCGAAGCACTTCATGATGACTGGTGTGAGAGCAACAGGACGGTAGTCATTCAGGTGGACGGCGGGTGACTTTTTGGGGACAGGAATAATGGTGGACGTTTTCAAGCAGGAGGGGATGACTGCTTGAGCCAGGGAGCGGTTGAAGACTCTGCAGAAAACATGTGACAGTTGGTGGGCACATGCTCTGAGGACCTTGCCTGGTATTCCGTCGGGTCCAGTAGCTTTCCTGGGGTTGATAGCCAGGAGCACGCGCCTCACATCGTGTTCCTCTACGGTGAGTGGGGGGAAGTTGAGGCATGAAGTGCGGGGTGTGACGGTTGGGGCGAGTCAAAGCGAGCGAAAAAGCAGTTAAGCTCCTCTGCCAGCAATGCACTCGGGTCTACAGAGGTCGTGCTGCTGCCTCGGAAGTTGGTGATGCGCCGTAGACCCTTCCACACCTCCCGTGGTCTGTTGCTGGCAAGGTGGGACTCCAGCCTCCTCTTGTAGTTTGCCTTGGCTAGCTTGATGCCTTTGCTAAGGTCAGCACGAGCCACCCTGTACTGGGCTTTGTCGCCTGACCTGAAGGCAGCGTCACGGGCCTTGAGGAGAGAGCGGACCTGGCTGGACATCCAGGGCTTTGCATTTGGGAAGGTCCGTATGGTCCTGTGTAGGGACACAGTTTCCATGCAGAACTTGATGTAGTCCAGTACACAATGTGTGTAGACATCAAGGTCCTGATGATCAAAGAGGTCCCAGTTGGTGTCTTGAAAGCAGTCCTGTAATTCACTCATGGCGTCATCACACCAGGTTTTTAAAGTCTTTGTGGTGGGCCTGAATCTGCGCCTGAGAGGGGTGTATGCAGGTGCGAGCTGCAAGGACAGGTGGTCTGACTGGCCGAGGGGGGCGAGTGGGAGGGCCCTGTATGCGTGCTTGATGTTCGGTTAATACAAGAGTAAAAAAAACAAAAAAAGAAAAACTCACCGATGTCCGTGTGCTGCCGCATAGCTGAAGCAGTTCATGTCTTCATGCAGTGGTGATGTTAAAGAGCTTTCATGATGCACTTTAAGCAAAGGATCTGCACCATAGGTGAGCAGTAAGCCCACCATCTCATAGTAACCTGTATAATCGAAATAAAATCAGTGCTTTGGTACCAGGTCAGTCAAAAGCCTCGAAACTGGCCGTACCACATGACGGGTTCAGGAACCGCATCAAAAGCTCAGTTTCTGATTCAAGCAGCAATCATACGCGATGGAGGTTTCCCGTTTTTTGAGAATTAGTAATTCGCTTGTCGATTACAATTACTACTCATAATTTATCACTGTTATGGAGCCATTGAGGAAGATAAAGTTTTCCCCTGATTTGGAATACCTTGACCTTATTACTCCCCAAAAAATAAGGAACAAAAAAACCAGTTGAAATCGAATTAGATTTTGCTGTGATGAATTGTTACTATATACAGCTGAGATACAACAAGAACATTATACAACCATTAGTCAAATCAGGTAAAGCAGTGATTGCCTCAGATGATTTAGTCACATGAGTTTAATACATAAAATGCCCACCAATCACCGATATGTCATCATCAAGCAGCTTTCATTCGCGCATATTAGGTATACCTGTAATTCCAAAACCACTGGGCAAATAGCAATACAGGTTTACCATAATCCTGGAGCCAATCCCAGCTGTCTTCGGGCAGTAGGCGGGGTACACCCTGAAATGGTTGCCCGCCAATCGTAGGGCACACATAGACGAACAACCATCCGCGCTCACACTCATACCTCGGGGCAATTTAGAGTGCCCAATCAACTTGCCATTCATGTTTTTGTAATGTGGGAGGAAACCTGAGTACCCGGAGGAAACCCACACAGGCACAGGGAGAACATGCAAACTTCAAACAGGAAGGCCGGAGCTGGAATCGAACCCACAATTTCTGCGCTGTGAGTGCCCCCCTCCCTCCAAAAAAAAATTTAGGTTATGGTGTTCTACATTAAATACAGCACCTGCAGCAGCAGCAAGCTGTAGCGGCGTCTCAGCAGAACTCTCCCTCCCATCCAACAGGACTCCACCCTCCACATCAGCTCCGGCATCCAGCAATAACTGACAGATTGAAGACAGGAACTTGTTAGACACCTTCTCTTTTACATTACTTATGTTGTTTATGCAGATGTGCATGAGTTGGCATCATCGCACGCCGTCTTTCAATGATGTCTGGCTTGCATTGATGTGTGGATGCGCTTTGCCTTTTTAGTAGCAGTAGCACTAACAAGTATCTCCAAATTTGAGGGAAGTCAACCCATGACAGTGGATGGGCTGTGACCGTGGTGTGGCCAATAACATAAAACCAAATTTTACTCTGCACACTGATTCAGATAAGAACACAGAAGTACACTGGTAGTAGCAGGAAGAGTGTGCACACATGTGAAACATAATTAACACTTTTCAGTTTTACACATAGTTTATTTTAAAGAGCTCTATTTTTCCACATACACGTATTTTTATTCGTATTGCCAAGTTGTGTTGTGTTGTATGTATTACCTTTGTGGTTGACTACACTCTAAGTGCATCACATTGTGATTGCTCTTATTTTTTTCTGATCTGATTTCATGTGAACTTCTCTCTATGTGACTAAGGGTTATACAAATAAAATTGACTTGACTTGACATGATGTCTGCTAGCCTGCAACTCCAGTCGCTATTTTTGCTGCAAATGTAAATATCAAATTGTATCATTTTGTGTTTTAAAACAAGGGGGTAGGGTGATTTCACTGTCAATTAATAAACCCATCAAGCTTTATTCAATATAGGCACCCATCACAAAAATGTCATTGCTCATCACCAAGCAAAACTGTCACAAGAACTCTAACTAAACTAACTAACTAAAAGTTAGGGACAGTGTTAATAACAGAATGTCACTGTTGCCATCCAAGTTCATTGTCGTCAGCGACAGCCAATCGGTACATGCTTGATACATCACACACACATGCACTCACCCCCCCTCCCCTCGTCCGCCCCCCAAAAAAACAACAGACACACAAATTGTTGTGATTGGTGAGATAAAAGCATGATATAAAACACGGTCTCTCATTCACCTACCACTGATGTGTCCATGTACTTTAAATTACAGATGCGTTTTTGGTCACATGGGCATAGGTTGTATCTTCTGTGACGTCATGTGGTCACATGGGCAGCACGGCCAATTGGGTTCATTGACATGGTATTTTATATGTTTTGTTTCCAGCAGGTATAGGCAGCAAGAGTGATGAGCAACACATTTCTTTAAACTTATCCAGTGGTTTGCCGCAATGCAAACCGCAAGCACCTTTAAGCACAAAGTTCAATGAACGTTTTGTGGTGTTCGTCTATATCTCCATAAAATGAAAATGAGCACAAGAACAACTTTGAGGTGGTGGTCTTTTCAAATGAAGACCCATTTTAATCCGGTATAAAAATCTAACCTGAGTGACAGACAGGTGACTGTGCAGCACAGCAAAAGTTAGAGCTACCCAGTGTCGACTGCCTGGGTGAACAGATGGTTTTCTGGCAGAGCATCCGGGGACCTGTACAACAGCAATAGTGCAGACCGTTCAGGCGTTTCGTAACTTGTGCAGAAAGAATGTGCGGGAACAGATTTTTCTACCTGCAGATTCAGTTTAGCCCCAGCATTTATGAGCATCTGCACGAGAGCCTCATCTCCTCCAGCAGCAGCATACATCAGAGGAGTCATTCCCTACAAACACAAACACTTTTTATGAAACCCATCGCTGTATATGTGAGTTTTCTCTAGGTATTCGGGTTTCCTCCCACATTCCAAAAACCTGTGAGTGTGAGTGTGAATGGTATGGATGGTGTCTCGGTTAACGGATGGATGGATCACAGAACATCAAAATTGTGGTTGTAGATCATCACAGTATATCCCGCTGGAAAATTGAAATAAATGTTGTTTTGGTAATCAATGACTTCATTTGAAGAGCAACATCTTAATTTTGTAGAGCAATGTTTTTGCAGGATAATCCCAGGGACCTAAAAGAAGATTTTTTTTTTTTTTAAATATTTTTTCCTTCAAATGCTGTTTTGGAACTATGTGAAACACTGCCTATGAAATGGGCTACATCCTGTCAATAAAGCTGCCTTGTCTTCCCAGTGGACATCGAATGCCAATTCAACATCAGTAAGACATCAATTGAATGATTTTGATGGTTTTTTGCTTCTATAAACAGATCTTAAGTGGGCATTGTTGCTTCTTGTCAATGCACATTTTTACAAATTCCAGTGGTGTCAGTTTCAAATGATTTCTGTGACCATTGTTGGTTATCTTCAACTCACTGCCTCTATGGCATACCGCTCAATTGCTTGCCACAATCTTAACACAAATCCTGCCCACCTGGTCATCCATGGTGTCAACTCCTTGACCTCCCAGAAGCTGTATTGCTGTTTGGATGAGGTCTGCCCTGCCGCACGACAGCATTCGGAATCCTAAATCCAACTGGAACTTCATGGAAGCAGCTTCTGTATCCAGACACTTGAATGACTGTAAACAACACTCTAATCTGCATAGAAAAATAAATACAGTATTTACTTAAAGCACCAATCCAGCCATGTTGGCCCATTTTTCACTAGCTCAGTTTAAATATTTTTGATCAGGAAACAGAAATTAGTTATTATTATTCATGATCTTTTTCAATCCATTCATTTTGGAGAAATTAGGAAATAAGTGGCGACATGAAAAACGCCTACTTATAAATGAGGAATATGGCCACGCACCCCCCCGCTCTCTCCATGTTTCGGCGAGTCATTAAAGGGAACGATTACAAACTCTCAATTGGAAGCCCGATAGGGAAGGGTAATAAAGATCCATGTCCGCCTGCTGCCCACTGTCAGCCACGTCTACCTCTTGAGAGTTGACACAACTTTAGCATAGCTAAACGTCCCAAATATGACCAGGGGTTTGAGCGCGCATTCTTGCTCTTGTCCGTTTCAGCCTGTGTAAGTGGAGAAACGATCGGCCTGGTATTTTTGATTTTGTGGCGGTGATCACTTGAGCTCACGTTTGATGTCAATATATCCAAACTATTGTGCAGAACGCGTTTATACTTTCACAGGTTGACATGGACAAGAATTGTAATGTGCATTTTGCATGTTGCTCATCACAAATCATTTGTGCTTGTTGTTTCCTTCACAGATGAAGGTTATCTCAAGGAAGGTCAGTATGTGTCAAATGTAAAATGTAGTGGTGGGAAAGGTGGACTTGTGTGTAATTTATAAATGCATTTGTCTTACTTCAGCTGTCGAGGTTCACAGTCCAACCCAGGTAGAAGTTGCCGAGCTGTCTGTCTGACATCATCGCTGTCAACTATTGGGCTGCAACGATGTTCAGCATGAACCAGAGCCACACGGATCCACTCCATGAGAGGTGGAAGCTGCCAAAATGGCCTGGAAGATGTTCGCATTTAGGGAAAAAAAAAAGGAATTATTTATGATTTCATTTTGTCTTTGATTTAATATGTCAAACTCCATAATTAGAATGGAATTTGATTTCATTCCTTTGTTCACTTTGACAACAATAGCCTTGGTCAGGAGGAATTGATGCTTTTTGACCTGACCCATTAATTTAGTGTCTCTATCCTAATCTGCAACACCCTCACAATAATTGTTCAGGCAGTTGTGGACAAATCTCTGCCTCTGTCATTTGCTTTGCTTTTGTTCGGCAATCTCTGGTATTCTTCTGGAATTTCGTCTCGCGAACCATATTGTTTAATGTCTGGTGAGCTGCTCAACTGACATTGTTTTAGTGTTTTTCCAGTGAAATGCCTCGGCGCTGTTTGGCGATGCATTTTTGGTAGTCCGGGAAGCTTCTGAGTGGCCCAAAAAAAATATAAAATATGGCACGAACATGGACAAATTTTGTTCTGGCAAATAGAGGGAATTTCAAGCCGGTGTCGAGTGCTCTTTGCTATCAGTACTTCGAAGATCTCTGCTTTCTCAAGCGTTTTTCTTATGATAAAAGGCTTCGCAAAAAAATAGGTGTGATTACAATCCATTTTGAAAAACGCATGGTGTATTGCGTGCATTGTGACAGCTTGTGTGTGTGTGTGCAAGTGTGAATATATATATATATATATATATATATATATACACACCTTACAAATGAATACAAGTGCCTTTACATGTCACCACGTTTTCTTTTTTCCAGACAAAACTTTTTTTCGGGTGGAGAGCAAAACACTCTGACCTCGCTGACAGTTTCGGCTGTCACTTCAGCCTTCGTCAGAGTTGTCACACTTCTGTGTGACGCGTCTTAAAACAGCTGATCGGATTTGGGAACCTTCAAATAAAGGCTACACAATCCGATCAAAACTGCGCTCCGTCCCACCAAATAACGTCACATTTCCAGGTTTGTCGCTCTGAAGAATCTTATTTTAGGAAAACTATTAATTTGTCAAATATACCAATTTTGTTTTTGTTTGTATTATGCGTAGTTACTTTACTTGTGACAAAAATAGATATGATTTGCCATTTTCTGAACTTACTTCATACAAGTCTTTAACTCCACTCTTTCTGCTAGATTTACATTTTGTTACCAGTGACCATGGTAGCCCTGTGTTGAAATCCCATGCTCTCTAGTAACGTTTTGTTGAAAGATCTACAGCGCACTGTTATGGGCAAATGGGGCTGCCGTGGCCACCAGGAACATATGCCCCCTCCCAAAATGTGGACGTCGTTCATGCCTATCCCAGCTACCTTCGGGCAGTAGGCGGGGTACACCCTGAACTGGTTGCCAGCCAATCGCAGTTTACACAAAGACAAACAACAATCCGCGGTCACATACCTCATACCTAACTCATACCTAGGGGCAATTTAGAGTGTCCAATCAACCTTCCATGCATGATTTTGGAATGTGGGAGGAAACCCACGCAGGTCCGGGGAGAACATGCAAACTCCACACAGGAAGGCCGGAGCCGGAATCAAACCCACGACTGTTGCATTGTGAGGCCATCATGCTAACCAGCCATCCACTGTGCCAGAACGTCAATGTAACCTCTTAAATCTGTTTGTCAATAGCTGAATCCCCCAATCATTTTTTTGGCTTCTACTCAGCAGTTGAGATCCACTCCCAGGTCAAAAAGAATGGTTCAGAATATCTTTTTTACATTCTTTGCCACAGAGTTTCCACAATAGTACCTGATGTACTTCAGGCCTTTTATATACTTCGAAGCAGTACAATGTACAACAACACACCTTTCTCTTCTCAACATCCTGATTGGAGAGTCTAAGTTTTGATTTTCCAGTGATTCCATCTGCTGTCTGGACAGGAAATAGTAAAGTGTGTGAAGAGAATCAGCATCCCATGATACTGATAGTTGGTTGGCCGAGCGAGGGGTGCTGATGGAAGAAGTCAGACTCCGCAGACGCTGCATGTGGTGCATCGCTCGAGACACCAGATCACCTGTGCAAAAATGTGTTGAATGAAAAAAAAAGTCAGTTGTGCACTAAAAGCTTCATATCTCATCTGACTGTAGTCATACAAAAAGTTTTTAAAATGATCATATCTTTATTGCCAAAAAAGAGGACATTCAGCCCGACCTCAAGATACTGGATTTATACTGAAAGATGCCATACATTCTAACTCCAATAAATTTAAAGTAGGGCTGCACCATATTGCAAAAACATGCAACATGCAATATGTTTGTTCCAATATCAATATTATTGCAATATTTAACATGTACCTAAACAAGAACAATTTTTTTTTCATGGGGAAAATGTGAATGTGCTCTTATCTACTTAAGTTCTTCAGTGTTTGCAATGTCCCAAGTTGGTGATGTGCATTTAAGGTTGCATCTGATTGGCCAAAGTTAGATTAAAGCAAACAATTACATTTGAATTTATTTCACGCCTTTTGCATTCTGCACTGCATGTGTCATTGTTGCAATAGTAATATCTTTTTAAATATATTTGCAGACCAAATTTAAATTCTGCCTCTTCTGTGTGGGTATAAAATTAAACAAACGAACAAAAAAAACATCCTATTATTAAATTAATTAATAAGTGTAAATTGGCAGCTTGGTTTGGTCGCTACATTGAGCATTGACAAATTCACAGATCAGTGTTAAAAATATAAATCTTATAAATGACCTTGCTTGACGGCTGAAGTCCAATTTCAAAAAATAATTTTCAACAAAAGTGAATTAAAAAAAACTATCAGTGTTTTATAAGCCAGCAACTACATAAGAAGCATAATAAATTACTCTGAATAAAAAAGGTCAGCTAAAAAAGTGCTGTGGCCTGCATGGCGTGAATGTGCCCTTGTTTGGTTCTGGATACAAGCCCAATATTGTTATGAATTGTGTGGGAGCGGGCAGGTTAGGACCATTGGTCCCATGAGGTAACCTTTGGTCACAATTTAAACAAACTAAACACAGGAGCCAATTGTGGTGGCAGTTGCACACGAACTTTGCAAACACACACGCACACACACACCCACTTACTGAGTTCTGCAATGCTGCCCACACAGGTGGTAAGCAGGGCCTGTTCCAGCATCTGCAGCTCCATCTGAATATATGTGTCTTCCTGGCTCTCCGGAAATTCCTCGGGAACCTTTTTGTAAGGCTTGACATGGGCTGATAAGGACATCTCACCTAAACACACGCACAAAACAAGTTACCAAGAAGTCAGTCTTGAGCAGATGGTATGTCTGCATGACAGTTGTGGCTTTGCATTCAAGACTGCTTGTGTGAGCTATGAAAGAGAGCAAACAGCTGTTTAAATATCTATCCATATTCTGAAATCTGTTCAGGCTAGTGAGAGTTTGAGTATAAAAGGCTGACTATACACTGAACTGGTTGCCATTCAACCAATCTCACTCACATTGCCACTACACACACACACCCACACATACGATCACACAGGTCAATCACGCTCCATACACCAGTGAGGAGCACTACATTTGCTGAAAATGCCTTGAATTATAAACATGAAAAACATTTAGCACACAGACAAGAAAAAGGCTCATTCCAGGGTGAGGGTCAGATAAGCCCCAGCACACCTGTGACTCTGATTCAATCATTCTCAAATCGTGGCACGGCCCCCCTTTGAGTGCCGTGGTGCGATGCCAGGGATGGGCGTGTGACCCCAAGAGTTACCCCAAGATACGAAAGTAACGAATGCCCAATTTGTCCCAAATTGTCCAGATTTGAATATTTGCACTGTTAATAACATCTTTTTTTTTTTCAAGAGGAAGTGTGTTCGTGAGCGCTATGAGCCACATCCGGAAAAAAGGAACACATCCACTTTTGAAGAATGAGTTTCTTTGGTATAATTAGCGCATATGATAAGAAGCATTTTAGCACATACATGCAACCCTTTTTTTCATTTGAAATCTCAAAAATAGTCAATGTTGGACTTGGGTCATTCTGGATGTTTAAGACACCTGATAAAAATGAAAATGTCAATCCAAAATGAGTGGGTGGGTGAGATCAGCACTGCCCCTATAAATGAGGGGAGCCGTTTCTCCCATTCTATCTGTGGACCCACAGCAAGCAATGCTTCATCCAACAGCCGAGCAATCTTACTTAAGTTTGTGGCCCGACAATATTACATGAAATTGATGTTCCTTGTTTATTGCAATTCAATATAAAGGCTTAATAATGGTTTCCATTTTTATAAAAAAAAAAAAAAAAAGGACTTGGGCAGGAAGAACGGTATATTTTGGACTACAGAAAAATATTGTGGACGAAAAACCATGCCTATGAGTAGACCCACCCCACCAATGATAATCGAAGTGTCCTCCAAAACTGAATGTTGTTCCTCAGCTTCTCAAAGAGAGGACGGAAGTTTGCATTCACCAGTGGACTATATTTTCAAGTCACATCTATGACCAGGTATGTTATCTTATCCAAATCACTTTAAATGGGAGAGATCCAAGCCACTCCTGCTTTCCCAATTTGGTGTTTTCACTTTTTCACCAAGTAATCAAATAACCCGCAAAAGTCCCAAATTTTTCAATGACAGACAAAATTTGCACGCGTATTTTGTATTATTTGTAGCAGTGGTGGGCCGTCACGGCCTTCAAGGCCTTCTCTGCTGGCCTAACATAATCACGAAATCATGATCATATTCCTCACAATAATGTCATAATATATCTTAGTGTTGTATTTTTAGATGAGAGTTTTTATCCAATCAGAATTCAGCTCACTTTGTGTTGCCAGGCAGATTTCATAATACCATACGATTGTGCGGGCATCTGTTCTGATTAAGAAAGGGGGCTTTTACAGTGTGCTAAACCATTCCGATAACCAATTTGATAACGAGTTGATGACAGTGAGGCATTCTTGCTGGCCTTATGTTGAAGGTGACGAACGTGTCTTGTAATTGGATACTCATTCGTGAGGGGGCAGCGCTATGCAGAATCAACACATCAGAAAGTCATATCTGGTGATAGATATCGCAGCCTGGAGTAATGTCTGATACCGATATCATCCGATGATATCTGCATGAAGGATATTTCATGTATTTTTTAGTATGAATCGTTAGAAGAGGCTTGATCATGTTGTACTATTAAAATAAATGAAAATAGTGAGCAACGGTAGGTATGAGAAATTTGGGTTACATGAATTCAACCCCAAACATGAGAACATACATTACTTCTGTTATATAGTAGTTAGGCAGAGTTACGGATTGTTGCCAATAGAGGGTGCTAGTGGTTTATATGTCAGAGTTAGGAAGGTCTGTGAACTCAGAGTAACAACAACCGTCAGTCAGACCTGTTGTATGATGTTAAGTGCTGCATTAAAAAGAGCCGACATAAAGAGAGCCGTTGTGCGTGCATATCTTCAGTGATATCTCAAGATATCACATATGGCATGGTGCGATAGTTTGTACAATGAAGCGCTCAATCTAGCCAAAACTAATTATTCTCAAATTTCCCCATTGTGGGACTAATGAAGGACATCTTATCTTAAGGCAACGAGGATGAAAGTCGTGGATACATGCCTGAGATGAGGGCGGAGAAATCGTGTCTCTGAAGTGACGGGACGACGGCAGCGGTGCGTGTTAGCAACGTAAGCGGCTAGTTTTTTTTGCCTCGACGAGTGTCCGGAATACGTCCTGTGAACAAGACGATGGCTACTACAGTCGGCTCGGTGGCTCCTTTTGATGGCAACTCTCAGTCATGGGAGGAGTACTGTGAGATTCTGGACCATTTCTTTGTAGCGAACGACATTGTTGATGGTAACAAGAAACGGGCTGTGTTGCTGAGTAGTGTGGGCTCCCAGGCCTACACACTGATGAGGAACCTGCTCGGTCCGGCTAAACCTGGAGAACGGACTTACGAGGAACTGGTGAGACTGTTGACGAATCATTTTCACCCCAAGCCGAGTGAAATAATGCAGAGGTGGAAGTTTAATTCCAGGAATAGAAAAATGGATGAAAGTGTGGGTGACTATGTTGCGGAGCTGAGGAGGCTCGCGCTGGACTGTAATTATGGGGAATCGCTGACCACGATGCTGAGGGACCACTTAGTCTGTGGAATAAACAACGACAGGATACAGCGGAGGTTGTTGTCAGAGGATACATTGACTTTTGACAAGGCACTCAAGTTTGCACAGGCTATGGAGGCTGCAGACAGGGACGTTGTGGATTTGCATGGCATGAAGGAACATAGCAAATGGAGTCGCCCTTTGGAGTCAGTCAACAAGGTCGAGGAGGCCCGCTCGGAACCCCAGAGGGACACACGGTGTTATCGGTGTGGTGGAGACAACCACGTGGCAAGAGATTGCAGATTTGCCAGTGAGAAGTGCCACAACTGTGGTAAGGTGGGCCATATAAGAAGAGCATGCAGAAGTAAGTCATTGGGGAAAGCAACAGGTTCGCGTGAAAAATGGGGGAGACCGAAGAAAAGTAAAGCAGCTAATTTCATATGGGAAGAGGAGGGAGATGGTGAGAAGGAAGACATTTTCACTATGTATCACTTTAAGGAGGATAACAGGACTATGTACAACATAAATGATATTGAAGTGATAGTGATCCCTCGAGAAGAGCCAATTAAAAAAGAGCTAACAGTAAATGACAAAAAAGTAATTTTTGAAGTGGACACTGGATGTGGATACACCATAATGTTAAGTAGGACTTTTTACAAGCTGTTTGACAATCAGAGGCCAAAGCTAGCCAAGTGCTCGATAAAGCTCAGGACATATGGTGGCCATAAAGTGCCGGTGATAGGTGCAGCGAAAGTGAAAGTTGAACATGAAGGTACCATAAAGATGTTAGAGGTGGTCGTGGTTAGAGGTACTGGGGCGAGTCTAGTTGGACGTGGGTGGATCAAAGCCTTCCAGTTAGACTGGCTGGAGGAGGTCCACAGAGTAGAGGACAGCGAAACTCCTCTCCAAGAAATACTGTCTAAACATGAAGACGTATTTAAAGATGAGCTAGGGATGCTGAAGGGCTTCACAGCTAAAATCCATGTACCTAGAAATGCCACACCCTGTTTTTACAAGCCAAGATCCGTTCCTTTTGCCATGAAAAGAAAAGTAGAACAGGAGTTAGAGAGGCTTTTACAGGAAAAAATCATTGAGCCAGTGAAGTTTTCTGAATGGGCAGCACCCATTGTACCAGTTCTCAAACCAGACTCACGAGAGAGAATTTGTGGAGACTATAAGCTGACAGTAAACAAATGCTCAGCCATTGAACAGTACCCCATCCCCAGAATGGAAGACATGATAGCTTGTCTAACGGGAGGAGAGAAGTACTCTAAGTTAGACATGAGCCACGCATACCAACAGATTGTGCTGGATGACGAATCAAGAAGATATGTAACAGTTAACACTCACAAGGGACTGTTTACATACACCAGATTACCTTTTGGCGTAAATTCTAGTCCAGCCATTTTTCAGCGTACCATAGAAGGGGTCCTGCAAGGAATTGAAAAAGTTGCCGTATATTTGGATGACATTATTCTGACAGGAAAAGATGACAACGATCACCTGCACACATTGGATCAAGTTCTGAAGCGACTGAGAAGTGCAGGACTGTGTTTGAAACGGAGCAAGTGCCAGTTTATGGAAAACGAGGTGACCTTTTTGGGACACAGAGTGGACAAGACAGGGCTGCATCCGCTACCAGCAAAGGTAAAGGCCATACAGGAGGCACCCCCACCCACTTCTGTGACAGAGCTCAAGGCGTACTTGGGACTGTTGAACTTCGACAATAAGTTCCTTCCAAACTTGTCTATGTTGCTGGCACCCCTGCACAAGCTATTAAGGAAGGATGAATTGTGGTCTTGGGGCCCACAGCAAGAAAAGGCTTTCAAGCAATCAAAGGTATGTTTGCAGTCTAGCCGTGTGTTAGTACACTACGATGAAAAAAAAGAACTGCTATTGTCTTGTGATGCATCACCATATGGAGTGGGAGCGGTACTAGCTCACCGAATGAGTGATGGAGATGAGAAACCCATAGGCTTTGCTTCAAGAACACTGTCAGCGGCAGAAAAGAACTACTCCCAGATTGATAAAGAGGGACTCGCAGTGATTTTTGGAGTAAAGTATTTCCACAAGTATCTATATGGCAGAAAATTTGTGATTTATACAGACCACAAACCTCTCATAGGTTTAGTCCATGAGATGAAAGCAGTACCACAGATGGCTTCACAAAGGATCATGAGATGGGCTGTTTTGTTGAGAGCTTACGAGTATGTTATCACATACAGAGCCGGTAAAGATCATGGTAATGCAGATGCGCTCAGTCGTCTGCCATTGCCGGAGACACCCAAAGATCCATCATCTGAGGAAGTGGTGTTAATGCTGGAGCAAGAACAGCTTCCACTGATGACATCACACCAACTGCAGAAATGGACAACAAAAGACCCCATTCTTTCCAGAGTACGTAAGTACATTTTGAGAGGGTGGCCCAACAATCTAGATAAGGACTTTTTACCCTATAAACAAAGACAACTTGGGTTGAGTGTGCAAGGCGGATGTGTGATGTGGGGAGCCCGCATTGTGATACCAGAGAGGGGAAGAGCTTCCATGATGGAACAGTTACATCAGTCACATCCTGGGATGAGCCGTATGAAAGGACTGGCAAGAGGATATATGTGGTGGCCGCAAATGGACAATGATGTGGAAAATATGCCAAGAATGTCAACGTTCGCCTTGCGGCGATGAGGAGGTGGACCCAAGAAGCGAGGAAGCAGGGGTAGGTGAAACTTAAAGGGGATTTATTGCGGAGCTCAGCAGGGACAAACAACGGGGCGTGGACAAAGAAACAACAAAAGGCAACTAAACAAGACTGAACGGGCACAAGGATAAGGAAACTAGAGAGCATCAACAGGGCAGGTAATAAACGTGGTCGTGGCAGTACATGAAACGCGGCAACAAGCGAGACACAGAGGAGAAATGCGGCAGCATGATCAATGACCCGACAATGTGGTGTCGGTCTGGGGGGTTTAAATAAACAGTGATCAAGGGAGCAGATGAGAAACAGGTGTGTGATGATGAACTGGGAACAGGTGCGTGGCTGGTGAGAACGAAAAGGCTGAGAGGGAAACGCCCCTCTCAGCTGACAAAACAAAAACAAGGTGCACATGGAAGGGAGGTGACGAAAACAATAACAAAAGCACATGGCAGGAAGGAGGGAAGAAAATAACAACAAAAACACTGACGTGGCAGACACGGGTCATGACAGTACCCCCCCCTCAAGGGACGGATTCCAGACGTCCCAAACGAAAACAGTCAAAACGAAACCAAGTCCAAGAACGAGGGTGGGCGGAAGGGGGCCGGTAGGTGGGACCACCGCCCGAGAACGAGACCGGTCTGGCGGATGTCCAGGGGGCCAGACCAGCGAGTCCCGACGGGGCCATTCGGGCGGGCGTCCGGGAGGCGGGACCAAGGCCCGCGAACTAGGCCGGTCTGGCGGATGTCCAGGGGGCCAGACCAGCGAGTCCCGACGGGGCCATTCGGGCGGACGTCCGGGAGGCAGGACCAAGGCCCGCGAACTAGGCCGGTCTGGCGGATGTCCAGGGGGCCAGACCAGCGAGTCCCGACGGGGCCATTCGGGCGGGCGTCCGGGAGGCCCGATCAATAAGTCCCCCCGTGAACATTCAGGCGGACGTCCGGGCGCACCCGAGACCGGAACGTGGAGCGGCGGCTGGTCGTCCAGCCCCGCCGAGTCAGGAACGTGGAGCGGCGGCTGGTCGTCGAACCCCGCCGAGACAGGAACGTGGAGCGGCGGCAGGTCGTCGAGCCCCGCCGAAGCAGTAACGTGGAGCTGTGGCTCGTCGTCGAACGCTGGCGGGACGGGAACTTGGAGCGGCGACGGTTCATCAGAGGGCACAGAGGACGTGGCTTGGAGCGGCGGATGATCGTCGAGTGCCGGCGGGACAGGAACCTCTTGCGGTGACGGTTCATCCGAAGCCGACGAGAACGTGACTTGGAGCGGCGGATGATCGTCAAGTGCCGGCGGGACAGGAACTTGGAGCGGCGGCTGGTCCTCGAACCCCGCCGAGACCGGAACGTGGCGCGGCGGCTGGTCCTCGAACCCCGCCGAGACAGGAAGGTGGAGCGGCGGCTGGTCCTCGAACCCCGCCGAGACAGGAAAGTGGAGCGGCGGCTGGTTGTCAAGCCCCGCCGAGACAGGAACGTGGAGTGGTGGCGGTTCGTCGGATGCCGCCGAGGCAAGGGCGGCAGGCGGCGGCTGGTCATCGTCCACCGCCGAGGCAGGAATCTGGAGCGGTAGTGGATCGTCGGACGCCGCCGACACGGAGGCGAGAAGTGGCGGTGGTTCATCTGGCACCGCAGGGCCAGAGGCGAGAGGCGACGGCGGTTCATCGGACGCCGCCGAGAACGGGACTTGGAGCGGCGGTGGCTCGGGCGTACCAGAGGCCGGGACTTGGAGCCGCGGCGGGCCGGGCGCAGCGGGGACCGGGACTGGTAGCGGACGCAGGGCGTGCTCCGCCGCAACAGGGACTTATGGCGGACACAGAACGTGCTCCGCCAGAACAGGGACTTGTGGCGGACGCATGGCGTGCTCCGCAGGAACAGGGACTGATGGCGGACACAGGGCGTGCTCCGCCGGGATAGGGACTTGTGGCGGACGCAGGACGTGCTCCGCCGGAACAGGGACTTGTGGCGGACGCAGGACGTGCTCCGCCGGAACAGGGACTGGTGGCGGACGCAGGGCGTGCTCTGCCGGACCAGGGACTTGTGGCGGATGCAGAACGTGCTCCGCCAGAACTGGGACTTGTGGCGGACGCATGGCGTGCTCCGCCGGAACAGGGACTGGTGGCGGACGCAGGGCGTGCTCCGCCGGAACAGGGACTTGTGGCGGACGCAGGACGTGCTCCGCCGGAACAGGAACTTGAAGCGCTGGCGAGGCGCCGGAGCGGGGGTCAGCAGCTCTCGGGAGGCCAGAACGGGCCCCAGCAGCTCGGGGGGAACCGGGACGGGGCTTATCATCTGGCGGGGAGCCGGAACGGGACTCATCTGCTGGCGGGGAGCCGGCACGGGGCGCGGCAGCTGGCGGGGAACCGGAACGGGGCTCGGCAGCTGGCGGGGAGCCGGGAAGGGGCTCAGCAGCTGGCGGGGAGCCGGGAAGGGGCTCAGCAGCTAGCGGGGAGCTGAGACGGGGCTCAGCAGCTGACAGGGAGCCCGGACGGGACGCTGCGGCTGGCAAGGAGCCGGGACGGGACTCAGCAGCTGGCGGGGAGCCGAAAAGGGGCTCAGCAGCTGGGGAGGAACCGGAACGGGGCTTATCATCTGCTAAATCATTATCAACTAAAGCGTGAGTGGGTGAATTGGCCTGGTGATCAAAATTGTCGTCGTAATCGGAATCAATGGTACAGTGTGGAGGAAGGTCGGGAAGGAAGACGAGGGCGTTACCGTGAAAGGAAGACGAGGTACGGGGCTGGTCGGCAGGCTGGTGAGGGGCAGGCACCGGAGGCTGCACGGTCGGTGCAGCTGACGTGGGGGCTGCATGGGTTGCTGCAGCTGACGTGGAGGCGACGTGGGTTGCTGCTACGGACGTGGAGGCGACGTGGGTTGCTGCTACGGACGTGGAGGCGACGTGGGTTGCTGCAGATGACGTGGAGGCGGGACGCCTTTCAGCCAGCTGTCGGTCGGCCAGCTGTGCCAGCCTCATGCTCTCCACCATCTTGACCTCCAGCTCCACCATCTGAGCTGTCAGCTCCATGATAGTCTCCCGGGGTGTTACCGCGGCGGCGCCCTTCTCCGCGATCGAGGCCACCTGCTCCGCTATCTGGGCCAGTCGTGCTCCCAGCTCAGCGCGGCGGGAGTCCAAAAGGTAGGCGGTCTTTTCGAACAAGTCCTCGTAATCTGGGGAAGCGGGTAGCGTGGCAGACGTGGCGCTGAGCTGATCGGCGGGTTGGTGGGGGGGGTCCGTGCGGCGGTGTCCATGACGCCGCCACGAGCCCCTCGCTGGGTCCTTCTTTCGGGGTCGGGTCATTCTGTCAACGTTCGCCTTGCGGCGATGAGGAGGTGGACCCAAGAAGCGAGGAAGCAGGGGTAGGTGAAACTTAAAGGGGATTTATTGCGGAGCTCAGCAGGGACAAACAACGGGGCGTGGACAAAGAAACAACAAAAGGCAACTAAACAAGACTGAACGGGCACAAGGATAAGGAAACTAGAGAGCATCAACAGGGCAGGTAATAAACGTGGTCGTGGCAGTACATGAAACGCGGCAACAAGCGAGACACAGAGGAGAAATGCGGCAGCATGATCAATGACCCGACAATGTGGTGTCGGTCTGGGGGGTTTAAATAAACAGTGATCAAGGGAGCAGATGAGAAACAGGTGTGTGATGATGAACTGGGAACAGGTGCGTGGCTGGTGAGAACGAAAAGGCTGAGAGGGAAACGCCCCTCTCAGCTGACAAAACAAAAACAAGGTGCACATGGAAGGGAGGTGATGAAAACAATAACAAAAGCACATGGCAGGAAGGAGGGAAGAAAATAACAACAAAAACACTGACGTGGCAGACACGGGTCATGACAAAGAACACAGAAAGGCACCTGCCTGTGCACCGCTCCATCCCTGGGAGTGGCCTGAGAAGCCATGGAGGAGACTTCACATTGATTATGCGGGTCCATTTCATGGGAAAGATGTTTTTAGTTATTGTGGATGCGCATTCCAAGTGGCTTGACGTTTATCCAGTCAACTCAGCAACAGTAAACAGTTTGAGAAACAGTTTCAGTACACATGGTATTCCAGAAATGATTGTGTCTGATAATGCCCAGTGTTTTGTGAGTGAGCAAACCAAGAAATTTATGGCACGAAATGGAATCACACACGTCACTTCTGCGCCGTTCCATCCCTCATCTAACGGGTTGGCGGAAAGAGCGGTACAAACCTTTAAAGGACTTATGAAAAAAAGTGCCGGGGAAAATCTGGAGACAAAACTGAACAGAGTTTTGTTCAGTTACCGCATCACTCCACAGTCAACAACGGGACTGTCGCCTGCTGAGATGATGATGGGAAGGAAGTTGAGGTGTACACTTGAGCTCATACACCCAGAGAGTGGCAGCAAAACAGGCAAGTCAAAAAGCTTATCATGACAGACACGCCAAGGAACACAGTTTTGTTGCTGGAGACACTGTCTATAACCAACAACTTCAATGAAATAAATGAAAAAATCTCTAGACTGTTTATAAATTGGTAGCAAACTGGCCAGCCCAACCTTTTTACTTGGTTAAACATGCGCTAAAGTCAGAAAGTTTTATGACTGAACCAAATTCATAGAGCTGCCAATACATACTGAATAATTTGTTCATTTACCCATTTTTAAAAACAACGTGGCCGGGAGCAAGATAACAAAAGGGGTAACCAAAACAAAACTTGCAGGATCGGAGGGCGTGGAACAAAGACAGGGACAAATACTGGGGGAACGTAAACGGGAACGAGAACGAGAACGAGAACGAGAACATGAACATGAACATGAACAAGGGACGAGAACAACCGTAAGGAGCGGCAATGACCCGACACTGTGTTGTCGGCATGGGAAGCTTAAATAGTCCAGTAATTAGGCGGCAGATGGGGATCAGGTGTGTGATGGTTCACGTGAAACAGGTGCGTGGCTGGCGAGGACGAATGCTGAGGGGGAACGCCCCCACTCAGCTGACAAAACAATAACACAAAAACATGGAAACGTAAAAATAATAACTAAACCCTGCCATGCCCGACACGGATCATGACAATATTTAATAATAACACTTAAAAGAATAAATCACATCGAATTATTTACTTAACACCTTTCAACAATGCACTTACCTACGCATGCGCACATTTTTCATTGAATACAGGACCATATTTGAATGCTGATGGTTATTTTCAAGTGAAGATATTCTCAAGGAAATAAATAATTTCAAATATCACTCACCATAGCTCCGCTTCTAGTGAGCCAAGACCGTTCCTCCCACAAGTCTTGATGACTATTGTGACCGTTACAACACCGTCATTGCAATCCATCCATTCATTTTCTGAAGCACTTAACCTCACCAAGGTTGTAAATGTGCAGCAAAATTGCCTTTGTCGTCGTTTGCGCAATATTGGACAACGTAATCTGGCGATGAAAAGTTCATTTTGTGCTGCAGTTAGCCTAAAGTACAGTTGAATTGAAGCGTGGACACAGCCCTAATAATAAAAGATGAATTGAACAAGAAACGAGTGTGGCATATAATTAGTTTTGATTACTGTGCTGTGTTTCCAAGAAGAGTGAACAGGCTTCTAGTCATGAGAACACAACAGGAGACCAGTCTGCAGGGAACAAGACACAAGCCACTGTTTTGTGATTTTACCTGTGGCCCCTATAAACACCCTCCCTAACGCATTCACACATAAACCTCAGCTACTGCGTTGAACACAGCACTGTTTATATTCCGACTTGAGTGATTAAGCCATTTCCCTCAACTAGAATATTAGAAAAATAAAAACACTTTTAAAGAGGCCCAGTTTCAAAAGCATCTTTGAATGAAGTTCATGTGTGTTTCCCAAAAGAAACCAGAGCTTTGGAGAGAACAACAGTCCTTTTCTGCTGCCAAGAATAAAGTAGTTCTTGTGTTTAGCTAACAACAAAAATACTTAAAAATAATGTGTTTTAATTATATGTGGGCGATCTCAGCATACCCAGAGAAGCTGACTTGTGAGTTTGCCCAACAACAAAATCAACAGTAAAAATGTAAGGATTATTTCTGTTCGATTTAGAATTCTAAAATGGACGAATAGTGTGTGCTTGCATGACTTATTTTTGAGCCGTGGCAAATTTCAGTTGACTGTTAACTAACTTACCAACAAAGTCATAAAATTCAATGCTTCACAAAAAGAATCAAATAAACACACCAACAAAAAGCAACATAATCTTGCCTTTCCTTTGTCAACATAACAAGAAAATAACACAATGCACACATGAAGATCAGTCGTCAGTTCCATGTAGTCAGACAGCTTTAAAAAGTGCATTAAGTGAACCAATTTTGTTTGAAACCCTCAAACTAAACTGTGGACCACAATGTATTATTATTTTATTTTTATGGGGTTTTTGTTTTTGTTTTTTCCTTTTTTACAGAATAATTATATTAATTTATTTGTTATCAGTAAAATGTAATTAAACTTGCTTGTGGTGTTGATTTATTATTATTTTTTTAACAGTGAAAAAAATAATTGTGACTTAATTTCAAATGGAGACGTTTTTTCTTCCCATCAAATTTCTACAGGAATGAATGCTTTCCCATCAGAAACATCGGCCACTTCAAGAGCATCTTTGTTAATAGAGGCGTATGGTGTGTTCTGTTCACGGTATGTGATTGACGGCTCTTGCATTTTTGTTTGTTCCGTAGAACAGACGCTCTTGAGCCCCACGAACCTGACGCCTCCTGATGGCTCAGAGGGAATCAGAGCCCCTTTGTGTTTGCAGTGGGGTCACAGGCTAACAACACTTACTTACTCTAACCGCCTTTTCCTGTTCAAACCTCATAGGAGCTCAGCCTACATCCCAGCATGCAATGGGCAAGAGACAGAGAAGCTCAGTGCCTCGCAGCAGGGTGTTTTTTACTTGTTATTAGACGCGTTATTATATTCACTATGTTTTTTTCAATATAATATTAATAATAATAGATACAACAATACTCACAGTGAAAAAGTAACATAACATGACGAATCAAAGTTTTGCATAGAATTAGGTAACTTTATTTGACAGGTTTCCTGTATGTTTTCATCTTATCGTCCATCAACCACTTTATTCTCTAGTTCGACCCAGTTTACATAGTCCTGAGAACCTCACATCAATATCTTGTTACAAGATGGCAGTACCAAAATAATGCTGATGTCAGCTTTTGTCTAGAAT
The DNA here is from genome assembly GCF_059441095.1 of Idiotropiscis lumnitzeri. Taxonomy (NCBI): domain Eukaryota; kingdom Metazoa; phylum Chordata; class Actinopteri; order Syngnathiformes; family Syngnathidae; genus Idiotropiscis; species Idiotropiscis lumnitzeri. Next base: position 4,261,751 of record NC_142395.1, on the reverse strand, counting down.
TTTGCTTCGTAAACGTTATTGTTGTGCATTAACTCGTTTTAGGGCCCCTGTCACTGTCATCCAGGAGCCACACATTATATTGACAACTTTTATCATTCATTTGATTGTGCAAATTTTCACCATTTAGTTGGAGAAATTGCATACAAGCTGCACAGCACAGCACGCAATATTTTGTATTTGTCTACTGACTCCAAAAATGAAATGCATAGATGTCCTGTTTACGTATAAGCAATGAATTAACTAATGTTCCTGAGTGCTTCTTCTATTGTTAACACCAACGTTCAGTTTGATCTTGTGAGTAATGATTTATACCGACCGTTTGCATTTTTGCCACAGATCAGATGTTCGGAGAGCTGCAGCAGCCCCCAGAACTCCGTGTCGTTATTGACGGACGCCTCCAGCATCTCGGCGGTTATCGGATAGCAGGTGATGTTGGCGGCTCTGGCTCTCTCCTCACTCAATGTCGGGGCCAACCTCAATGGCTGCATCGCACGAACCGCAACCTCCTCCGCCAAACTTTCAACGCATGCCGTCAGGTAGAGAGCGGCGAAGTCGTATACGCGCACCGACACACGCGTTTCCACCATCCATCGGAAGAAGCGAGCGACGGAGAGGGACAACCCACACCGCGCAGACTTGCCAAGCTGACGCACGCAATCTCCGGAGCTCATGCAGTGCAGGGACACCGCCTTCATCGCGGAGGAAATGCACTTGTCGGCCAAAGCCCAGCTCAGCACCAGTCTCACGGCGCTCTGGACCTCCTGACGCGTGCATCGCTTGTGGAGCTCACTCAGCCGCTGTGCTTCTCTGGAGATTCGCACTAAAGCCCTCCCAAGCAGCACGGAAAGTCGCCCAACTGCTTCCACAGTGAACACATCATCCGAACCGACCGCTTTACGCACGACTTCTGTCAGCTCCTGCTCGGTCCACGGATACTCTTCGAGTTCAGGTAGGGTGCGACATCTGGCCAATTGGTCCGTCGCTTCTACTGGAAGCGTGCTCACCGTGTCCCAACTTCCGTTCCTGCTGTGCATGAAGGCAGTGTGGTGCTGCTGATTCAACCCATCAGAGGAAGACCGACTAAGGGAAAGGCGAGAGTACCGGGCCGCGATGCCCGAATCAAGGCTCACTGACTCCAGGTTTTTCATCAACACACCACTGGACATGATGCAAAATTGCAGATTAACGTATTCGACTTTAAGTCATGGAGTAGCTCGGGTCATTTAAAGTAAGATAGTCTCTGGGCTTGTCTGACTGCCAAAAGGATGGGTGGGTGGGGGTTCGGAGAGCTATGAAAAGTGTGACTGGCACAAGCCAACTATGCTGAAGCTCAGCTGACCAAACCAAACCGACTCAAGACCAGTAATACCGCTTCAGTTACAGTGCTCCAAACCGCCACCTTCTGGCAATTTATACAATATGAAGTGGACAAAGTTGTCTTGTATCTGATTGCGTCTTTGGATTCTCTTACCGAAGTATTTTGGGAATATAAATGTAATGATAATTGTAATGGTCTTGTTTAAAAAAATTAAAAAAAATACTGATTATATTATATTGATTACATTTGGTCATTTTAATGTGACGTTGGCAATAGTAATCTTTTATTCCCTATTAGGATACATCCTGTACATTCTGTCGGGGGCGACCATTGAAATCCGCCTTGTGACTGTAATAGTAGTGCATTTAATTTTTTTCGAACTATTGAAATGTTCATTAATGTACCCTGTTGCACAAATAATCAACCAATCAATTTAGGGCGGTTTTGGAGTGCAATGCACATAATAACCACCCAGATCATTTGGGTGACCTAAGCAAAATAATGCAAAGAAGCCCTATGTTTGGGGTGACATTTAGTCACAATTTACTGTGCAATCCATACATGCAACTATGTGCCAACAAATCATTGTACACATTTGCTGATATTTGTCATATATCTGTGACTTCAATCATGCATTGTAGATTGTTGTTACACATTTGTGACTGTGGTTATAATTTCAGATTCTTGTTACGTATTTTTGGATTGAAGTATTTGCCACAATAAAGACCACATGTATAAAATGCAAAATTTGGAAAGGAATTGTCACTTACGGCCATACTACCCTGAGAACGACCGATCTCGTCCCATCTCAGAAGCTAAGCAGGGTCGGTCCTGTTTAGTACTGGGATGGGAGACCGCCTGGGAATACCAGGTGCTGTAAGCTTTTGCACCGCAAAAAATAAATAAATAAAAAAAACTTTGACAAATGTAAGCAAGTATGCGAGCTGCTTTTTTATAAATTTCCACATATTTGCCTGACAGGCTGAGAGCACAAAATGCCAACATTCAGCGTCCCCTGCCTTTGGGTGTTGCTACAGTCTCGCCGTGGACGACTCGCAAATGCGTGTGGCAATTTGCAAATGCGTGTCTGGAGACTTGACTGTGGCTCCGGAGCCACACATTAAGACCAAAAGGGTACCCTCGGAGTCTACAGGTGTAGCAGACATATGACCCGATGCAGTCCGGTTGGGTTGGTGCAGTGAGTGTTTACTAAATAAAAAGTTAATGAATCAATTTTAAAAAATGGCGTTTACTGAATGCAATAAAGGGAAGTATAGTTAATGTGGCAATTAGCAGGTGTGGAGAAGCTTCATTCATTTTTTTTTAGCTTCACTGGTTATATCATTGGTTCTTATTTTATTAGTTCCACTTTATTCTTCCATTTATTCCAATTTAATTTAAATAATGTCAAATAAATGGTACATGACCATGGGTGGATAGCAGTGAACGCCCCCCCAAGTTATTGGTGTATATATTGGTGGTACGGGGCTGGTATAATATTAGTGCCCCCATGTGGTCCGAATGTGTAGCTACGGAGCCACACACAAGTCTCCTGACACGCATTTGCAAATCAGCACACGCATTTGCGAGTCGTCCGCGGCAGGACTGTAGCAAACGTCACCTGTAAGAAAAGGTCCCGTTTTTACAGGTCGCCCATCTACGGATTTTTGTCCGCATTTAACCATGTGTATGTGCCAACAAATCATTGTACACATTTGCTGATATTTGTCATATATCTGTGACTTCAATCGTGCGTTGTTGCACATTTGTGACTGTGGTTATAGTTTCAGATTCTTGTTACGTATTTTTGGATTGAAGTATTTGCCACAATAAAGACCACATGTATAAAATGCAAAATTTTGAAAGGCATTGTTGCTTACGGCCATACTATCCTGAGAACGCCCGATCTCGGAAGCTAAGCAGGGTCGGTCCTGGTTAGTACTTGGATGGGAGACCGCCTGGGAATACCAGGTGCTGTAAGCTATTGCACCGCAAAAAATAAATAAATAAAAAAAACTTTGACAAATGTAAGCAAGTATGCGAGCTGCTTTTTTATAAATTTCCACATATTCGCCTGACAGGCTGAGAGCACAAAATGCCAACATTCAGCGTCCTCTGCCTTTGGGTGTTGCTACAGTCTCGCCGTGGACGACTCGCAAATGCGCGTGGCAATTTGCAAATGCGTGTCTGGAGACTTGACTGTGGCTCCGGAGCCACACATTAAGACCAAAAGGGTACCCTCGGAGTCTACAGGTGTAGCAGACATATGACCCGATGCAGTCAGGTTGGGTTTGGTGCAGTGCGTGTTTACTAAATAAAAAATTAATGAATCAATTTAAAAAAATGGTGTTTACTGAATGCAATAAAGGGAAGTACAGTGGAACCTCGGTTCTCGACCATAATCCGTTCCAGAACCCTGTTCGAAAAGCGAATAGTTCAAACACCGAAACCATTCCTTTGCTGCTTGCACTGACTTTCTTTGGAGGCATGATTAGGGGCTAAAACACTTCGTACACCTATTAAAAATGCGAGAGCAAAACGCAGCACGTCCGCACACGACAACAGTTGGTCACGAACAGAGCAAGAGAGCGATCTACACCCGTACGCCGCTCAGCATCCCACCCTCGCGTACGCACTCACGCGTCGTACCGGCTTTCGAACTCCGATGTTTGTTCGAACTGCGAAGCAAGAATTTCTCTATTTTTTTGTTCGGACTCCGATTTGTTCCAACTCAGAGTCGTTCGAGAACCGAGGTTCCACTGTATAGTTAATCTGGCAATTAGCAGGTGTGGAGAATCTTCATTCATTTTTTTTTAGCTTCACTGGTTATATCATTTGTTCTTAATTTATTAGTTCCACTTTATTCTTCCATTTATTCCAATTTAATTTAAATAATGTCAAATAAATGGTACATGACCATGGGTGGATAGCAGTGAAAGCCCCCCCATGTTTATGAGGCGCCGTTCGGGACATAATTCAGGAATAGCTCTCATACTCACTCGTAAAATGCGCTCATACACATAGGTGAAATGTTTTCGCTCATACACACTAGTGAATTGCGCTCATACACATTACTGAAATGCGCTCATACACAACATTTAATGGATGGGCGCCACGATGATCGAGTGGTTGGCACGTCTGCCTCACAGTGCATAGATCCAGGATTCCAATCGGGGCTTCGGCCATCCTGTGTGGAGTTTGCATGTTCTTCCATGCCTGCATGGGACCTCTGGCCATTGTTCTAATCAGTCGTCCACCATGCCGCCCCGCAAATAGAACAAGCTTCTGTTTTAGACAGCGCGGGAGAGGCAAGGCCTGGTGTTCTGCTGAATAAGAGGGACAGCAGCAGGTAGGGCAAGGGGATGCCTCTGCCATTTCTCTGACACCAAGACGTTTTCCTAGGTTAACATTAATCAAACACCGCGGACTCGTAATCCCTGACTAATGACCTACAGTTGTAGCAATAGTGCTCAAGGAGGCGCATTATGCAACACTGACCATCAGGAAATTCCATGAACCTGCCCAATTAAACGGAGCTGCACACTCATGTAAGGTAGGCATGGAGGTTGAGGTGGATGAGGACCCAAATGCAGGGAAGCGAGGCAAGGGAAACTTAAGTGGTACTGAATTGACGAAATAAAAAGCAAACAAGGAACTTGGAATAAATAAAATAACAAAATACAAAACAACAGGGAGCGACGAAACACAAGGACTTAACATAACTGGAAAAGGTGAGACAGGCTGGAGGACAACTGGCTTGGACATGAACATCTGATACGGAAAGACAACTGGGAACTAAATACAAACAAATTAACGAGACAATGAGGAGCACCTGGACAAGACACAAAGGGTTGGAAGGACCTGGTTTGTTTACACTGGGGCTTGGGTAGACAAACACAGGTGGACACAGTAAACATGACGAGACACACTAAACGCAAGGAAAAAACATGAAACTAAATACGGAACAAAAAACACCAAATATGGATCATAACAACTTAGGCTGGCATGATTCACATTACATGTGTGATGCTCACAGAACAAGTATTTTGTTGAGATACGTATTTCATTCCATCTGAGCATCACTCTTTGTTGTCATTGTTTTGTTTTATGGTGTCAAATTAATGCTTACAAATTATATTATTATGAGGTCAGGCCCTTCCCCTCCGGCCATGATCTCTGTACCGTTCTGGCCTTGACCCCCCCAGCCTTATTCATAAAAATTGTAGGCCCTCGAACCCGATCGCCGCACCAGTTATTTATTGGTGGATTTAAATCCTTCATGTCCAGAACAATATTGTTTGAGCACGAGTGTACTTCCGGATCAGTGGCCTACCGTCTACATCCCCAAAAGCTAACATGACTAAGCTTTTAAAAACAAACGCTCCGCTCCTCAAGACCCTGTTTAAAGCCTCGACCAAGAAGCGTAAAGACATACTGACCAAGGGTCCGGCCTCTTTGATCAAGGTATTGTGCGAAATTGCTTTCAATCTGTTGAAAGGTCATATACCCCTTTCACCTGCACAGTTTAAGAAATTAGAAAAACAAAAGATTATGAGACTATTGGCCCATAAAAAAACGAGCCTGGAGAAAAAACGCGCCGCTTTGACTCAAAGGGGCGGATTTATTCTTCCTCTGCTGGGGACTGTTGTACCCCTCCTAGGTAATCTTTTAGGAGGATTAATCAACAAAAACTAACCATCATGAGTTTGAAAGCAACCCAGAAGATGTTTCTTCTATCGCCTCAACAACTGGAATGACTGAAAAAACCCAAACCTACCATCAGACAGACGGCTGAACAGGCTTTGGATGTGAAGATGAAAGCCATTTTAGAAGATCGATCGTTAACCCCGCATGAAAAAATAAAGTATCAGTCTTTACTGCACCGTTATTTAACTCTTCACAAACAAGGAGAAAAGGAAGAACGACCCCTAGCAATGGCCCTACCGCTAACACCAGAAGTTTTGAACCCTTCAAAGAGCTCGGTTGTCGAAGTGCAAGACAAAAAGGTGGGGGATAAAGGAGTGGAAGAGTTGAAACCTGGCTAGTTTTATTCGATGTCCTGCATCTTGTGTCACTGTTATTCTGTGGAATGCTGAGTGTGTGGCTGGTGAAGCTGAACAAAGAAAGTGAAAGAATGTGAAGGTTTGGGAGGTTTTAGGTTGGTGCCTGGCGCAGACAGACACCTCGAGGGAGAAGGGGTCAACAAGAAACTGGACCCTTCAACCACAAGCAGGAGGAGCCACCACTTTAAGAAAGACCAAGAAAAGCAAGCTAAAGTTAACTGCAGCGTACACATAGCCAATAGAATCATGCCAGGATGCCTTTGTCTCTGTGTCATTTGCATATTGTGTCTATAAATTAATGCTGAACAGCGGAGACAAAGAGAGCTGTATTGAGAGGGACACAAGCTCAAGTTGTAGATTTGTGTGTTAGGAATAAATCCACTCGTGTGTGAAAATGCCGGCTTCCTGATACCTTTCTATTGCAGAACGAGCGCGCATATTGTTGGATGAGTGAGAGTTGGGTAAAGTCACAAATTGGAGTCAGATTATTAATTTGAGTTTACATTGGTTTAAAATTAAATTCTAACATTGATTTAAAGATAAATTCCAACAGGGATGAAACTGAGTCCTGGTTCGATATACTGCAAAACGTTCCGACTCGTTATCGGAAAAACACCAACTATGTTTTGAGAAAACTCAAGGACACTCATAGAAGTTGGACCCCTCGTCACGAATTTATGTATCAAGATAAACCGATAAAAGGATCTCATATGACCGATTTACTCAGACAGATTACTGTGACGGGCAAAAACATCGCGACTCGAACACCCAGAGGCTGGAAGGAGTTTCTGCACACTCTATACGAACTCAATATTCCTGAAACCACCATCGTCAACCCCCACGCCCGCGATGAATTCAGAAGATTGAGGTCGTTGAGCTCTCATGATGGTGATATTGAGAAGAGGACATCCAGTAGGAAGAAGATGAGTAGAAAAAGAAGACATGCTTCTGTAAAGTGGTTGGGTTATTCCCCCTCATAGGTGTCAATGAAAAATCGAAAATGTTTGTATGTTTTTTACATGTGTTTTATTCAATAAAAACATTTTGAAATGATTACAGACAATGACGTTTTAAATTTGTGAAAAGAACACGCCGCCTGTCCGTTACATGGCTTTTCTACTCACGTTTGATAATGTTTAAGAAAAGTAGACACCATGGCGTCGTTCTGTAACACATCATCCTTGTAGCATGCTAACACATCCTGATAACTCAACCCGCAACCTCTATGGGTTAAATAATAGACGCAATGCTGACCACAGGTGATTGACAGTTCATGTTGTAGCCGTCTGTTATGGTACAAAATACGGCGGGAATGTTTTTTCAAAAATGAGTTTATGGTTTGCGGATAATATTGAAATTCCGGGGAAATCCAAAAGCATCGAAAAAAGTACTCGTTCCATCTTTTTCCAGCGTTAGAGCTAGCCAATGCTCTCCAGGTAGGTTGCGAGGATGTGTGTTGACGATGTAGAAGATTGGTGGGGTAGGTTGCAGCGAATTGATTTCATCCGAAGCGTAAACGCCTCCAAATAAACGCCCTTGTAGACGTTTCATGAGTTTCTCCAGCTCTCTCCCGTTCATCAGTAATAATCCAGCAAGACTTGTCGTTTTGAATTAATTTCCAGGATGGAATCGTAGCACGCGTACACGATAAGGATGGTTGTGTGAGGGAGTGGGACTCTGAATCTCATCTCTCACCTCAAACTCCCGTTGGAGACGGGTGCAAGATCTCCCGAGTCATCATTGGGGTTTAAATTAAAAACATAGAGCGCGTATCCGCCTGAAAAATCCTCGCGGTTGATGCAAAGAGGTAAATCTTTCAATTGTCTTCCTGTCGCTGTAAACAAGTTATGAAACTCTCGAACAGCGTTTCCCGCATTAAATTGGGGTTGGAGGCTTTGGCTGGAATCTGTCCCCCTTCTTGGCATAGCGCTAAATATTCCAAATTATGATGCGAAAAATTAAAAGGATTCAAATCTTTTCTGCCCACAAAGGCGTTGTGGTTGACAAGCCCTAACACCACATAACGAGGTGTATGGCCGAGGAAAAGGTTGTCTTGCTGACATGTTCTGGAATGTTGGGGGATAGAATAAGTCTTCACGTTAATTCTTGATAACGGGTATGAAGCATTTTCTTTGTTGAGCGCCGCTGCATGACCGATAGAGATGGCCGGTGAGACGGAGACTCTTTTCACAAAGAGGGATGCGCCCATGATTTTCAGATGATAGTTCATATCGGGAGGACTCATTCAACAAAATTGATCGTTGGCTTTGATGAGTTTCACTCGCAGATCCACGTTATTGAGAAGATGTCTCTCACAAAAGAATATGTCGGTGTGTAGAGGTCCTATCACGGTGAATGGTCAGGAACCCGTCACAAATTCCGCTCTGCGTATCAAACCTTTGTTAACAGCATCCCCCGTTAAGGCTGTTGAATCCATATGTCCTGGTGTATCTTTGTAAAACATAGCCGCTGTGAATTGGCTTTTTAGAGAGGCTTCTGAAAAGTTTAACAATGTCTCTATCATAGCTCTGTATGGATGGGTTGCGCTAGATTGTGAGATCAACCAGTCGCCCAACGTCACGTCCACTTGTGAGAATATTGTATTCAAAGAATAATTAATGATGCCGACTCGTTCATCATGCGGCAAATTGCTACTATCTCTGTTGAGCACTTTCAGACACAGTTGAAGCAGGGTGTCTGACAGGTCGAGATATTTGGATCCTTCTGCAGGCACGAAAAACTCCACAGGACCATCATCGGTGAGAGCTGAGATAGGTAACATTTCCACATATTGACTTTGTTTGATCGATAGTTGTGTCATGGGTGGGGTAAACAAGTCGAGTTCCGTTAGGGTGCACTCTGAGCCATGATGAAAAGAAAAACGTTGGTCAATATTTCTTAAGAGAAAATGTCTCCCTTGTTTCTTCGTCGTCTCCTTTTTGTGACTGATTTTTTCTTGGATGTGCGTTTGCGTTTTTTAGGTGCTCTCAGCCGCTGACCGACGGGCCGTTTTGCAGGTCTTTGCGCCAGAACCATTAAACCCGAACCTTCTTGAGGCTCCGCCTTACGGTGTATTCGTTCTAACACACGACCTGCTACATCCGTTGCAATGTTTTTAGCAGCTGTTTGCAGGTGAGGTCTGGTGACGCTGAACCCTCTTCTGATTAATGGACTGACAAAACGAAATAATTTGGCAAAGATTGATCCCAAGCCTCGGCCGTATTGGACAGGTAATCCGTGAAAACCGGATAATGAACCGCCTGCTGGGTTTTCGTAATAGTCGACAAAACGGTAAAGATCAGGATGCGTCTCCAACACCACCATTTTTTCTATCTGGGTCTAAAGTGTAGAGTGACGATAACTTTCCCGTGTGTAAATTCCACGGGTTGATTCTGATCCGACTTGATTTCGATTCTTATATCTTCAAAATGCCTTCTACTGACTGGCATGTAATAAAGAGGGTTAAAGGCTTTAAACACAATGTTTCAGTGACTGTTAAAGGATAATGTAATCATGGCAGTCATGATCTAAACAGAGCAAAGGGTAGACTGCTAGGAGCCACCAGCATGACTTTTGTTGTCCCGGCATGAAAGTCCATTGTTTCAGAGATGTCTCATTCACACCTCTTTTGTTGCAGCCTTGATCCAATCTTCCTGCATTCCTCTCCTGAGGGTCTTGTCATTAGCATGGTCTAAACTTCGGTTACACTTAAAGGATTTCATACATTTGACTATTAAAGGAATATAAGAGTTTGAGCTTGTTGGAATTTATCTTTAAATCAATGTTAGAATTTAAGTTTAAACCAATGTAAACTCAAATTAATAATCTGACTCCAATTTGTGACTTTACCCAACTCTCACTCATCCAACAATATGCGCGCTCGTTCTGCAATAGAAAGGTATCAGGAAGCCGGCATTTTCACACACGAGTGGATTTATTCCTAACACACAAATCTACAACTTGAGTTTGGGTCCCTCTCAATACAGCTCTCTCTGTCTTCGCTGTTCAGCATTAATTTATAGACACAATATGCAAATGACACAGAGACAAAGGCATCCTGGCATGATTCTATTGGCTATGTGTATGCTGCAGTTAACTTTAGCTTGCTCCTCTTGGTCTTTCTTCAAGTGGTGGCCCCTCCTGCTTGTGGCTGAAGGGTCCAGTTTCTTGTGCATCCCTTCCCCCTCGAAGTATCTGTCTGCGCCAGGCACCGACCTAAAACCTCCCAAACCTCACATTCTTTCACTTTCTTTTTCCAACTTCACCAGCCACCCACACAGCATTCCACAGAATAACAGTGACACAAGATGCAGGACATCGAATAAAACTAGCCAGGTTTAAACTCTTCCACTCCTTTAAGCTTAACATAGTTCATTAGATGTTGGTGCATCCAGTGTATGAAAATGTGATATTGTAAAATGCTGAGAGTGTGACTGGTGGAGCGAAACTGGTTGCGGGGGTGTGCGAGAATGAAATGTTTCAGGACAGATGGTGATAGCCGCAAGGAGGGAGCGAGACGAGATGACTCGGGGGGCAGTGGATGAAGGAGCAGCCATCAAAAGATCACAACCAGGAGGAGCCACCACGGGATTCGGCGGTGGAAGAAAGACCAATGACAGCAAGCTAAAGTTAACTGCAGGATACACATAGCCAATAGAATCATGCCAGGATGCCTTTGTCTCTGTTCCATTTGCGTATTGTATAGTATGAATCATTACTGGGCAACTCGGAGAGTACATTCGCTGGTGGCAAGAGAGGTGTAGAGTTGTATTGAGAGGGACCCGAGACCCAGGTGCCATGTAGAAATCTGTGTATTGGGAATAAACCCACTTGTGCGTGAAAATGCCGGCTTCCTGATACCTTTCTATTGCAGAACGAGCGCGCATATTGTTGGATGAGTGAGAGTTGGGTAAGGTCGCGAATTGGAGTCAGATTACTAATTTGAGTTTACATTGGGTTAAAATTAAATTCTAACATTGATATAAAGCTAAATTCCAACACTGTCCTCGATAGGTATAGTTCTCAGGAGCGGAGCAAAAGCGTCACCCACTGCCTGATGATACACCACGTCTGTATAAACATATAGATGGTACATGCCCGCTTTTATATCCGCAGGATGATGGGTTGCTGTCCACTGTGGTCCGCAGCTAATCCATTCATCGGGGGATGCCCCAAAAATGTAAGCTAATGGCGCATGGAATCGTATCCTGAAACAACCAATCCCTGACCAAAAAAATCTCCCCTTTAGCGGCGTATATCTGACTTTGTTTTCTGGATGGATTTTTTTGAGGAGAGCATCCACATTGTTTCCGATTTTTACATTATCGTAGTAACCCGCAGGCAGGGTTAAAGTTTTGATGGTGAATTTGCTTTCGTCAAGGTATTGAGGTATCAAACTACCTTCAGCCGGGGCCCCGTTTTCCCATGTGTCCACATATTCAAAAGTTGAATGGTCTTCAGGTACGTTGAACCATGTATGTATACCATCATATGATATTTCACTCAATGCTACTTCCCAGTTCCCTTCGAGAGCTATGTGATGGGCCAGATTCACTCTGTATTCCGCTATCGTATTGTCTATATACACATCAGAACTTGAATTGGAGGGGAGGGTGATGTAAAATCCACCTTCGAGATTCGGATCCATGGTGTCAAATGTCGATAGTTCTTGTAAAAGCTTCTTATTTATATATCCACGACTTGTGTAGCGGGGACCCAACTGTCATATTTCATAGGCCAGCCCTTCCAACGTATGAGAAACTGTTTCTGTCCGCCGACTTTACGCCGTTTGATAATCTTCTACACATGAAAGATTTGATCCTTAGTTATCGTGACTTTCTAGAGTTCATGTGCATAGAAAGATCCTCGCACGATTTCGCCGTCGTAGTCTTTAAGCCTGTAAACAGGCGGAAAACGTGGTACACACTCTGATATCGTAAACAGTTCATCTGTAAATCTCTGTTCATATTTCTTGTCAAAGACGCCTCGCACTTTTGATATTCTAACAAGATCCCCCGATTTAAATTGAATTTTTATTCTATCACTACCTACAGGTTTTAGGTTGCCGTACAGGTTTTGGAAGACCTGCCAAGTATTCTCTGGAGTGACTTGATTAGGTTTAATTTTTATACTTGTATAATAACTTTCGTTGTAACTGTCGAGTAGTTCTTGTAATACGTCGATATAACGACGTGTGTTCTCGGTGGTGAAATATCTCCACATTCTGGTTTTTAAAGTTCGATTAAAACTTTCGACCACCGAGGCTTTCAAATCACTGGCAGTTGCACAATGATGAATATTGTGTTTTTTCATCAACCTTTGAAAATGCTTGTTGAAAAATTCCTTCCCCTCGTCTGTTTGTAATTTTTGAGGGACGCCGCTAAGGAGCAAAACCGATTCAAAGGCTCGAACGATTTCTGGTTCCGTCTTCTTCATCAAGACACGCGCGTATGCACGCTTTGAAAACACATCGATGACCGTGAGTAAATATTTAAAACCGTCGTTGTACTCCGCTAGAGCCTGCATGTCACATAGTCAAGTCAAGTCAAGTCAATTTTATTTGTATAGCCCTTAATCACAGACAGTCTCAAAGGGCTTTACATAGCCACAATCGACATCCCCGATCTTAACCCCCAGGAGGGCAACGAAAAACTCAAAAAACCTCATTAGGGGAAAAGTGAGAAACCTTGAGAAGGGACCACAGATGGGGGAATCCCCCTTCCAGGATGACCAGGCTGCAATGGATGCCAACTGGGCAACATTTGACACATACAATGATGCTATGCAATAATAGATAAGATAATGTAAGAGTCAATTGAATGAAGTGCTGCAGGAAGATGACTTCAGTGGAGTGGGTCCTCATCCAGGGCCGTAATATCCATGGCAGCATATCCGAAGATGAGCCTTCGATCTTGTACCAGTCAGTTGGTGTAAATTCAGTACAGCCACTTCCAAGTGAATCGCCATCACCTAATTCGGGGAATTGGGAACAGAAAAGAAAGAACAGAAATAGCAAACAGCCTAACAAGTAGTTCAATGAAGTGCTGAAATATAAGGAAATCAGAAAAGGCGCTGCATGAAGACGACTTCGGCAGAGCAGGTCCCTTCCCGGTTCGTCAGTGCCGTAATCTTCAAAGCATGTCCCCATCACCTAATTCCCAAGCAGAGGAAGGAGGGGGCAGAAAAGAGAAGAACCGGCAGTAAACAGGCCAACACATAATTAAATTAGATGCTAAAGTATATAAATAAATTGATCAAATGTCGCGCTGCAGGAAGACGACATCACTGGAACAGGTGCATGCCCAGTTGGTCAATGCCTTAAACTTCCTAGTGGGTCACCGTCACCTAATCCCCCAGCCGGGGGAAAAGGGGGCAGAAAAGAAAACAAAAGAGAAAAAAAAAGCGGCAGTAAACAGGCCAACAAATATTTCAGCTAAATGCACAAGAGTATAAATGCGTCTTTAATAGTGTTTTAGATCGGCCTGAAATTGATTCATAGATTTTTAAACAATTACTCTGTTCCTAGGGAAATTAATTCGAGCCGGTTTGTGCAAGGTGTATGCATCTTGCGATGATAAAAAGTCCTTGACTTTATGACGCGTCACTTTTTCACCCAATTTCTCCCGCGCAGCTAAATGAAGGCGATCTATGCCTCCAAAGCTGGCGGGTTGAGTGGGATCGTAGTAAAGTTTTTTCAACCACCTCTTCACGCTCATGATGGCTTATGATTTAGTTTCAATCATCACACCAATATTTATCTAAACACACAGACACAAATGCTGCTTTTTTGACAAACATCTATTTTTATTGGTTCACAGCAAGGTAATAACTTTGTCAGTCGTGCTAATAAGATGAAACATGCTGGTGACATAAAAAAAAAACATCCGACAAGGTTAAATATGGTTACACACACAAACATCTACATAATGATATGAAATCTCTAAGTCGTAAAAAGTCTATAAGTCATGGTTAAAACAGAAGGATTAACTTTTGCTTCAAACATATCTTCATACATCTTCAGTTCATGCGCGACCTCCACAGGTTGTTGAACATCGTTAAACAGCGTAAGTATGGTGAGTACATGACCTACATTTATCTCATTTTCCCAATTTTCCAAAACATTTTGAAACGTCCCAGCAAAACCCGACCGACTCACAGATATGACGTGTTGCACAAAAGATTCCCAAGGCGTTTGAAAAAGCTTCAAAGACATGACACGCACTTTTTGCATAAACAATAAAATTTTTTCAGTGACAGGGTCTTTATCATCAACATCAGTATTATATGTAATTGTTCTATTTATTATATCTGCCGATCCATGGCTTCTGTAGCCAAAAAACGATATTTTTCTCAACACATTACCCATTTTTATTAAAAGTTAATATTCTGGATAATATGTTCTACAAAACTATCACTCTGATCACGGTTTATCATAAGGAGGAAGTTCTCATCTTCTGCAAGTCGGGCCGGTAAGTTCTGTACGAGCGCTAACTCCACCAGTAAGATCTCAGCAAAGGATCGGTATTATACGTTCATAATGCATTCTTATATAAAAATGACCCCCAAGATGAACATAGTTATGCAAACAACCTTGTCTTTACTGATACCTTAGCAAAAAGCGATTCAGAATATAAAGAATCGCTGCTTAAATGACTATCACAACATCCATATCAACCCATCCCTTAGGAGGATCATCCCATGACATATGTTGTACATCACCCTCTGGAATAGATGCAGGGCTGGGGTTTGGTTCGGTCATAGTATGAACCTTAGAGGAGTCATACTCGATGTTTGATAGCGCTTGATCGGACCAACTGGGTCGTTGTACCTCATCGTTTTGTAAAGATTCAGCAGATGATATGGGGGTCATCGGAGGGGTCGAAGGCGGAGTATCAGGACGAATCCATCTTCGATATGACGGCTCGCAGGTGTTGTGCGAGGATGGGACGGTAGTAGGTCAGGTTCCCGGGACGTCAAACCATGTAGAGTACGATGGCACAGCTTGGTTCCCGTGTGATGGACCAGGCATCTCAACCTGGTCCTCGCCTACATTTGTAGGGGTGTCAGCACGGCTCCTGTCTGAAGTTGTAACGGTCTCTACATCGACAGCTTTTTCAACCGTAGTCAGATCATGGTCGAGTGTGAGTTCGTCCATACCGCTATCTGCAATACAAAGATACTTTTATTCAATATAATATAGATATGGATTATAGAAATGTAACTCATAATTAGTTGCATCGTTTACCTGAAGAGAGTTCTGCAATGTTGTTTTCGACCCGTTCAGGTGCCCTGATGGGTGTCACCCTTCTCGGGGTGGTGGTGCTCAGGGCCATGAGGCGTCTTGTTCTGAGCATCTTTATTTTCATGAGGTGTAGGTATGGCTCTTCAGCTGGAAAAAATTGGCTTGTCTGTCTGGAGCGTGGTTTGGGCTTTAGTTATACTGGATTGAGACAGGGGGTGGGATAAATGACGTCATCCGGCTGTCCAAATATAGGCGGCCCAAGGGGTACATGTCCTGACTTGTATCGTTGGTAACATACTGGTTTGAGACAGGGGGAGGGATAAACGAAGTCGTCCGGCTGTCCAAATATAGGCGGCCCAAGGGACACATGTCCTGGCTTGTATCGTTGGTAACAAGCCGAGGCCTGTTTCTACAAAGGAATTCTTTGCCAGGTTTTAATAACCCGTGTGGTTGGTAACATGTCTAGACTTGTTTCAGCAAAGGAAGGGGATGCTTTGCCACCCGGATGTCCAAATATAGACACGTTTCACAAAGGTAAGTATGTTTACTTTCCTTCCGTTTTAATATGGTTTGTTTAATAACCCGTCCAAATTTATTGGTTCAACGATTATATGATAAATGATTATTTCAGACCCCCATTGGAAAGTAATAACAATGCATTAATGATTTGCAAATGTCGGTACAAATGTCTTAACCTAGCTGGATGCTATATCCTAACCTAGCTGCATACTATTTCTTAACCCAGCTGGATGCAATATCTTAAACTCGGTGCTATATCTTAGCCAAGCTGTATGCTAAATCTAAAACTCTGTGCTATATCTTAGCCTAGCTGGATGTTAAATCTTAGCCTAGGTGCTATATCTTAGCCTAGCTACATGCTATATCTTAGCCTAGGTTCTATATCTTAGCCTAACAGCATGCTATATCTTAGCATAGCTACATGCTATTTCTAACCTAGCCGGATGCTATTTCTTATTAACATGGACTACAATCCAACATGGCGACCACAGATGACTACAAAACAGCATGGCGGATGCTGAGAACTACACACCAAGATGGCAACCGTACATGAAGTGACAGGAAATGGGAGGGGTTATGACGTACCAGGAAATGGGCGGTGTTATGACGTACCTGACGGTGGGAAAGGCTATGACGTTACCCGGAAGTCGTAAATCATAGGGGCCATAAATCATGGGGTCATTAAGACCTTTTATTGGGGTCATAAACACCTTATATTGGGGTCATAAACACTTTTATTGGGGGTCGTAAATCATAGGGGTCACAAATCATGGGTCATAAATACCTTTTTGACATAAGTAGGACTATGTTCTTTTCCTAGATATTCCATATAGTATTCAATAAATAAGTAAAAGCATCTTTTTGACGCAAACATTTAATATATAAAATATAACGCACAGGGGCCTATTTTGTAATGTAATAATACGTTGTAATTGTCAGTTAAATCCGAGTTTACCCTTTTCCAGTATCTGCATTTCAGCGACCCTCATTCACGCGCATTTACACAATGCGATATATCTTCCGGCGAGACGGATACTACAGATCCAGATAGGGGGCATCAAACATCATTTAATCAAGGGCAGATGGTTGGCATGAACAGACATTACGTGAACTTATGGATGCAGTCGCGGTGTTAGCGGACGGTTTCCTCCTGACTGATCAGATAGGTGCCAGGGCAGCCTGCCTCCCACAGTGCAGCAGCAAGGGCCCAGTTGCACTCAGGGTCCAACATCCATGAGCTCAATTTGTAATGGCCACATGGTTCTGCCACTAATCTAGAGGCACTACACTCCAAACCAAAAAAAAAGAATTATAGGCACGTCAAATTCACACAGACTAGACTACTAAAACCACCATCCAAGCTGTAGGTAGCCGCCCTCGGATCTACTTTTAATAAAAACCTCGGTGAATAAAAACTACAAGATAAAATAAACAACCCCTACACTAAAACTAGTAAAACCTACCCCTTATAAATATTAGCTCAGTTGCGCCCCCTACTGCCCAGCTATCACAGTCCACGTAATATGATAGGGGGGAATAGGGTAATAGGGTCGTCATGCTCGATGGCGCGAATACTTTTGGGGCGGTGGTGTCCTCCGGGATCTGTCCACGTACCGGGGATAGCCTCTCCGGGGACAGTGCAGAGGGGCAGTTTCTTTTGGAGGCGCTGGGAGCATTGTACCCGAACGCTGCATGTCTCGTCCCGTCGGCTATGGCGTCTGGCTTCCGTGCGGCGTTGGAGCGAGAGGTCTGCATGGAGAGATTCGTGTCGGCTGAGGCGTCTCACTCACGTGCGGCGTCGTTGCGGGACTCGTCCATGCAATGTTGTGGCAAGAGTGTAGAGTATCGTGCGTGGCGGGCGTTATTCCGATCCTCCTGTGGCACCGTCTTTATATGCTCCGCTCAACCCTCCCTGGCCAATCGGGGTCGTCAGGTGCTCATCAGGCCACGATCCGAGGTACCTGGGGAAGAAGTTCACTCTCACATGCTCTCACACACACAAACACTTACTCGTTTTTGCCAATTGTGAGGTCCACTTTATTTTAGTACACTTGTGGGGTCTATCCTTTCCAGTGGCACTACAGCTGTCAAAAAAATCTGGAACAATCCCCCAAAAAATCTGATTAAAATTCTTCTAATTTGAAGTGATATTTATAAACTTTTTTTTTCCGACCTGTTTTTTGGTCA
The DNA here is from genome assembly GCF_059441095.1 of Idiotropiscis lumnitzeri. Classification (NCBI taxonomy): domain Eukaryota; kingdom Metazoa; phylum Chordata; class Actinopteri; order Syngnathiformes; family Syngnathidae; genus Idiotropiscis; species Idiotropiscis lumnitzeri. The sequence continues at coordinate 4,243,423 of NC_142395.1, read as the reverse complement.
CTTGTCGGGTCCTTTTTTTTAGCGGTCAGGCGTTATGAGGTCCACTTCCATAACACACATGCACACTTAAGTTTATCTACCTAAGTGGGGACCAGTGTTATTATAGTTAACAAAAACAAAACTAAAACTGGAACTGAAAACGTTAACAAACTAACAAAAACTTCTTTAAAAAAATACTGAAACAGCATTTTACTTTGAGAAACAAACATAAAAAGTGGTCTTTTATCCACTTTAGAATGTGAAAAATTGGCAAACAAGGCAGTCCAGCTTCAATTATAGTGCATACTTGCCTGTAACTTTAGAAGCGGTGTTATACGATGCACTTAATGTAAGTCAAAGTCTGCGGATGGTTAAAATGTAGCCTTTATTATCAAATTGTTTAACTTTTGGTGAAATTTTACGATATATTACTTACCATGGTGTTTAAGTCTTGCACACTTACGAAATTAATACTAAAACAATATTTACCCCCCCAAAAAATAAAGCGAACAAAAACTAAAAGCTGCCCTGAAAAGTAATTAAAACCAAGTGAATTTAAAATACAAAACTCAAAACGAAAAAAAACCCAACTGTAATTAAAATTCCAAAAGAACAATCCTGGGAAGGACTTAAATGTTTGAGGGCGGAAATGGGCACTTCACCCTATTTTGCAAGTCCATCTTCCACTTGGGCAACCTTCTGTCCTCCACCCTTATTCAGGAAATTATCATCTTCCGTTCTTGTTTGCGCTCTGTCCTTATACCGGGCTTTCATCCTTTTCGATGGTTGTCATGTGTGTGGGCGAGGGAAGCGACACTTAAGCAAGGAAATAATTTTACATAATTTGAACCGATTCTAAAAGCAGGGAAATTGAACTTTGCATCAATACCACATACATTGTGGTAGCTGGTATTTGATGGGGGCAAGGCCCAATAAAGGACAGACGAACCCACTTCCGCCCTTGCTTGGTCAGTCTTTTATTTTTTTATTTTTTAAACTTGACCCCAAAATGGGCTTCCATCCGGGACAGACGGAACGGTCTGTCTCCAGAATGAAACACCAAATTCGGCTTAAGGATAGATGGACTTGGGTACACAGTGTCAAACAAAGTACCAGTTCATAGCAACTGGCAGAATGCTTTACTGATTTCCTTAAAAAAGACAAATGACCTTCAGGCCAGTGTTTGATTTTTTTCCCCCCAAGGACATGGGCCTCTGTGGGCAATTAATGCCATGGCTGCAAAACAAACATGAATGGCCATCTACTGGAGCTTCCTTCTTAGAGAAGTGATTCTATATTTTTTAAAATATTTGACTGCCCTCCAGTCAGTCTTTGGTTCCAAGCATTGCAGTTTCTGCATCAATACAACTCTGGCATTCACTTTTTACAGGAACTTGGTTCAATCTAATACACCGTCCAAGATGGCGCTCCACTGCCTTTACCTCAGCAGGTGTCCAGGGTCTTTTGACGGTGGTTCATTTACCTAAGTGGTCATAAAACACAGGTTTAAGAAGGGTAAATTTGAAGAACTGAAAAATGACTGGATTGGAAACATACATTCCCCTTTAAAAGATTGGAATCGCAAAGCCAGTTCTGTTTTCTTTTGGTTGTGGAACCGAGACATTTGGTTTGAACATCTAATTATGAATACAATGCAAATAATGTGAACTTAAGCTTTCATTTGTTGATGTTTAAATAAAAATTTAGGCTGCAAAATATTGGAAAAAACACATACATATACACACACACACACATATATATATATATATATATATATATACACACACAGATCAAAGATTTGCTGCTATATATATCACAATGACCAACAGCCAAAGTGCGAGTGAATCAGGTCCGTCATTTTGTTAAAATTTGCGGTCATTTGTCAACAACGGGGACAACCCAAAAAGTTATGGTACGATAGAGGCACAAACCTCTTGGGTGCTCGGCCTACTTTCAGGTAGCTACATAGTCACCTGACCTGTTTGCAGAGAGCAGCAGTCAAAGACGTGGCTGCCAGAAATGTAAGAGAATGGCAATGGCATCTCCACCCTGCAGACCCACACTCAGTAGGAGTAAAGGTGGTGGATTGGATCCCACCTCCTTTGGATAGCAGCTCGTCGCGGTTGAACTTGAGGTATGGGATATAATTGAAAATATAATTGAGAAACTCAGTTTACCATCATATCTATTGTGCCCTCCTTTGAACGTTGATCAGTCAGCCAAGCGGGAGATGTTCGACTTTTAAAATTATTCAAATTTATTTTTCTGTTGGTGAAATATTCAATCTCATATTGAGTTAAAACATAATGGTTTCTAATAGCTGCGACCTTACCGACACAGGTGTAGTCCTCCCCCCTAATCCGCCTCTGTCTCCCTGGCCACCGGTGTCGTCCCGCGTCAGGGGATACAGATTTTTTCGGGGGTAAGTACTTTGGCATGACACCGTTGTGAGCGTGTGCTGACAATGCAATGCCTCATGGCTATTGTAGTTAATAGTTAAAAGTGATTATTTTGAGTTAGTTTTGTTATTAAACTAAAAATTAATTCTGTTGTTTGGATAAGGACATATGCTATAGTTTTAAACAATAGCAACGGATTCACAGTGGTTATATATGAATAGTTATCTTTAAAATGGGCAACTGTTTATGGTATATTCAATTCATTTAGAGATAACATTGTATCATTGAGACTTTTTCTTTCTGTTTTACTTCAGGTTTATGACCTGTGGCCTTTGTTTAATTAACAAAACAAAGAAACACGATATATGACGTTGCATGCTTCCTAATGAACCTTTTTAGACTGTTGACAATAAAATATCCGAAGAAGGAGACAAATAAAACCATAATAAGCCCAGAATAAAGTAAGCATATTTGAAAAGTAAATTAGCCAGCTAACGATCTTTAAATATACCGTTAGCATCTCTCACGTGGTGGCGTCACGCCCGGAAGCTTTTTTTAAATTAGCCAGCTAAGGATCTTTAAATCAACTGTTAGCATCTCTCCCACAGTGTGGCACGGACACTATTTTTGGGGGGGGGGGCGGGTCCGATGCGGCGATCGGGTTCGGGGGCCTACAATTTTTATGAATAAGACCGGGGGGGTTGAGGCCAGAACGGTACAGAGATCATGGCCGGAGGGCAAGGGCCTGACCGCATACTAATATAATTTGGAAGCATAAATTTGACACCATAAAACAAAACAATGACAACAAAGAGTGATGCTCAGATGGAAGGAAATATCTCAACAAAATACTTGTTCTGTGAGCATCACACATGTAATGTGAATCATGCCAGCCTAAGTTGTTATGATCCATATTTGGTGTTTTTGGTTCCGTATTTAGTTTCATGTTTTTTCCTTGTGTTTAGTGTGTCTCGTCATGTTTATTGTGTCCAGCTGTGTTTGCCTACCCAAGCCCCAGTGTAAACCAACCAAACCCAAGCAGCCTACATGAGGGTAAATGGTAAATTATAGTAGTTGCATCCCTGCATTCAGCAACCTGGTCAGAGTTCTGTGCTCTTTTACGCTTGAAGGAAGCCAACATTTCCTCCGCCCAGGGGATAGTAAACGCTATGAGCAATTCTAAGTAGCCCGGAACAACAGTAAAATGTAACCCTTGCTGATATCATCCCTCTTGCGGGCCCCCTCGGCATGCCGGCCCCCTCGGCATGCCGCCCCCCTCGGCGGGCCCCTGCAACCCCATCAGCTCTTAAGAGGTGCCATGGCACTACTAGATAACATCAGGGGAGGGACTTCACTGGTCACTACACTCCTTAGAGTCACGGTTTCAAATCAAAACCAAAAAAAAAAACTCAGCATACAAGCAAACAATGAAACAAAGAAATAAGATTAACACATGTATTAAAACATGTATTTCTCATGCCATCTATATACCCAAAAGAAATAAAATTAACGCAAAAAGATTATCGCAATGGCTTCTTGGGAGCCACTGAGAATCACATGGCTGTTTAGGGAGATGTGCATGGCTGTTTAGAGAGATGTGCTGTTGTGCATTGGGCTTTTTGCAGTCTGTTGTCTAAACCTGGGACGTTTCTTGCTTGCAATAACATAAATGATAAGACAGACTATCCACATTGTGGACAGCTTCCCTTTTGTCCAGCTTTCTCCTACACCATCACCCAAACACCATAGTCACATAATGTATAGTCGCAGTCAATTTGGAGCATAGATGACTCAGACTTCGACCAGTAGGGTGTGCTAACATGCACTCCGAATAGCCCAATGAGTAAAACAGTTGATGGTCGAGAGGGATGTTCCGTCCATATAATGGGCGCGTCGCTTTACAAGGCGCCTCCGTTGGTTTTGGGGAACATTTGGGACTTTAGAGTGCGCCCTATGGTCCGGAAAATACGGTAGTTTAGTATGTCCAATTGGGATGTTCTCTTATTATTTAAGCAACATTGATTGTCAATCATATTGACTTTAATTGCTTTGTTACCTTCTCAAGATCCAGACAGAGACACACAAGATCCATCCATCCATTATCAGTACCTCTTCTCCTCAAAAGGGTCACGGGGATGCCAGAGTACCTGGAGGAACCCGGAGAACATGCAAACCCGACACAGGAAGGCCTGTGCATTGATGGCAAGCCTCCCAGCGTCAAGAACCAAGCACCATGGTCATTGAGGAAACTCGACGGTGTGGTAGGAGACTTTTTTTTTGGAATGTGGGAGGAAGCCCGGAGAGGACCCAGGCAGGCATGGAAGAACATGCAAATTCCACACAGGATGGCCGGAGCCCCGATTGGAATCCTGGATCTATGCACTGTGAGGCAGACGTGCCAACCACTCGATCGTCAACCATTAAATGTTAAATAAATTGTTATTTTTTTAAATGTTGGATTGTTAAGCGAGCTTGTCATAGTGTTGGTTTGTATGAGCGCATTTCACTGGTGTTTATGAGCGCATTTCCGTAATGTGTATGAGCGCATTTCAGCAATGTGTATGAGCGCATTTCAGTAATGTGTATGAGCGCATTTCAGTAATGTGTATGAGCGCATTTCACTCGTGAGTATGAGAGCTATTCCTGAATTATGTCCCGAACGGCGCCTCATAAACATGGGGGGGCTTTCACTGCAATCCACCCATGGTCACGTACCATTTATTTGACATTATTTAAATTAAATTGGAATAAATGGAAGAATAAAGTGGAACTAATAAAATAAGAACCAATGATATAACCAGTGAAGCTAAAAAAAAATGAATGAAGCTTCTCCACACCTGCTAATTGCCACATTAACTATACTTCCCTTTATTGCATTCAGTAAACACCATTTTTTAAAATTGATTCATTAACTTTTTATTTAGTAAACACTCACTGCACCAACCCAACCTGACTGCATCGGGTCATCTGTCTGCTACACCTGTAGACTCCGAGGGTCCCCTTTTGGTCTTAATGTGTGGCTCCGGAGCCACAGTCAAGTCTCCAGACACGCATTTGCAAATTGCCACACGCATTTGCGAGTCGTCCACGGCGAAACTGTAGCAACACCCAAAGGCAGGGGACGCTGAATGTTGGCATTTTGTGCTCTCAGCCTGTCAGGCGAATATGAGGAAATTTATTAAAAAGCAGCTCGCATACTTGCTTAGATTTGTCAAAGTTTTTTTTATTTATTTATTTTTTGCGGTGCAAAAGCTTACAGCACCTGGTATTCCCAGGCGGTCTCCCATCCAAGTACTAACCAGGCCCGAACCTGCTTAGCTTCCAAGATCGGACGAGATCGGGCGTTCTCAGGGTAGTATGGCCGTAAGCGAGAATTCCCTCCAAAATTTTGCATTTTATACATGTGGTCTTTATTGTGGCAAATACTTCAATCCAAAAATACGTAACAAGAATCTGAAACTATAACCACAGTCACAAATGTGTAACAACAATCTACAATGCATGATTGAAGTCACAGATATATGACAAATATCAGCAAATGTGTACAATGATTTGTTGGCACATACACATGGTTAAATGCGGACAAAAATCCGTAGATGGGCGACCTGTAAAAACGGGACCTTTTGATTGGCTGTGTTCTTACAGGTGACGTTTGCTACAGTCCTGCCGCGGACGACTCGCAAATGCGTGTGCTGATTTGCAAATGCATGTCAGGAGACGTGTGTGGCTCCGTAGCTACACATTCGGACCACATGGGGGCACTAATATTATACCAGCCCCGTACCACCAATATATACACCAATAACTTGGGGGGGCGTTCACTGCTATCCACCCATGGTCATGTACCATTTATTTGACATTATTTAAATTAAACTGGAATAAATGGAAGAATAAAGTGGAACTAATTAAATAAGAACCAATGATATAACCAGTGAAGCTAAAAAAAATGAATGAAGCTTCTCCACACCTGCTAATTGCCACATTAACTATACTTCCCTATAGTCCCCTTTTGGTCTTAATGTGTGGCTCCGGAGCCACAGTCTAGTCTCCAGACACGCATTTGCAAATTGCCACACGCATTTGCGAGTCGTCCACGGCGAGACTGTAGCAACACCCAAAGGCAGAGGACGCTGAATGTTGGCATTTTGTGCTCTCAGCCTGTCAGGCGAATATGTGGAAATGTATTAAATAGCAGCTCGCATACTTGCTTGCATCTGTCAAAGTTTTTTTTTTTTTTGGCGGTGCAAAAGCTTCCAGCACCTGGTATTCCCAGGCGGTCTTCCATCCAAGTACTAACCAGGCGCAACCCTGCTTAGCTTCAGAGATCGGACGAGATCGGGCGTTCTTTTTTTCTTTTTTTATTTTATTGTAATATTAACTGTACAAAAAGAGGTCTGATTCAAAATTCCAACAATCGTGAACAAACATCAATAGGGATATCCAAGGATTTCATGGTCGTAACAAAAGATGCATATTAAAAATGAAAGTCCAGACAGTTGGCAGCAGACACAGAAACTAGTCCGTTGTTCGCCGCCAAGTCGCCTTCAAAACGTTGGGGTCGATGTGCATGAAGATGGGTGAGATGTGAGATAACCAAAGATTTGAAGATGGACCAGTGATCGCCTTTTCTTTTTTCATGCAGATGGATGTTTCTGGTGATGACGATGGCATGACGTGCGATGGCCAAGAGCAGTTTGAGAGCTTTCACATTCAGGCCTTTCAATGGCGAAGGGATGACACCGAACAGGAGAAGCCAGGAATTCTGGTCACCGCCACCACAGGCAATCGGCGAGGGGAGTCTCACCCCCAGCCTCCTGGCAATGAGATCCTCTAGTCTGGATCTGAATTGTCGCACGACTCGGCATTGGAGGATGAGATGGTGGAAGTCCTCAGGTTCCTCTCTGCACACTGGACATGTTCTGTCATAGGCACTTGGTAGAAAAGCATGCAGCGTTGTACATGGAAAGATTATCCTGTGTCTTATTTTAAAATCAGTGTTACTTACCTTGGGTGGATTATACCAGTTGAACATGTCAGCCCAGATGGACGAGGAAGCCAGGGCGGGGTATGCCTGACGCCACGCGTTTTCTGCAGTAGGCTTTTTAAGTACTTTGGTTAGCAACACCTTATAGAATAGTTTAGTTGTGCACTCTGCCAGTCTAATCAGTCGAGCCCCATGGGTCATCACATAATTTAGATCTGACGCAGTGGTGGCGTCTTCGCTCTGTGACATCCGCCCCAGAAGGTGCCCCCAGTGGCAATGCACGGAGTCTCTGATTTTTTCAACTGAGCGTAACACAGTGGCCCTTCGAAAGGGAACTTTGTGGAACCGAAACAAGGTGCGAATGCGTTCAATGTTAAAATTCCCTTTCTGGTCTAATAAATCACCTATTATTCTGATGTGTGCGCTTTCTAAAACCCCACTTAACATCCTTTCCCCACTCTCTGGCTCACCGCCCAGGAGGTCGGGGTTGAACCTCAGTGGAATGTTCTGCAGTTGATGCAGTGACATTGGCTCTGTCCTAACCCATGGCCGCAATGCCCACCACGCCTCTAAGATTTCCATTTCAAAGGGGTCCAGAGGGGGGAACATCGTGCGAGGCAACATCTGGCAGAGATTAAAAATGCCGTAGCGGCTTAAACCTTCTAAAATTGGCATAAGAAAGTCCTTCCAGGGAGCAGAGAAGGCAGGATTTTAAAACTTTCTGAGCAGCTTTAAACGTAGTGCAGCCTTCTTGGTACCGATGTCCATCAAATTTAAGCCACCCAATTTGACATCACCGATCAAGCTTTAGTGCCCAATGAAACCTCTTTCCCTCTTCCACAAGAAATAATTAAATGTTAAATTTAATCTATGACAGTCAGTGAGTGAATTAACTTTGAAATGCACAGGTTATTGATGACCAAAGTTTTCCATTTCAGAGTTAAATTACTGAATTTCCACATATCTAAAGTGGATTTTACTTGCGGTAAAACTGTTTACCATTGCTGTTCATCACAGTGAGAAGTGTTCTCCCCAATCCAAACACCAAGAATTTTTTGGCTGAGCGTGGCCTCTTTAAAACCCCAGGTCTTTGGCACAGCGCTGGTGGTACCAAAAACGGCCATGGTGGACTTATCAAAATTGACTTTAGCACCCGAGGCTTGGCAGAAAATGTTGAGCTCGTTAAGAGCTCCACTTAGACTCTCCACGTCTCTGACAAACAGGTTCGTATCGTCCGCATAATGTAGAATCTTAACTTCGCGTCCACTCGGTGTCCAAATACCTTTTATGCTGTTATTTTGTTTGAGGAGGGCCGCTAGTGGTTCTACAACAAGGCTAAACAGTAGTGAGGACAGGGGGCACCCCTGTCTCACTGACCTTCCCAATTTAACAGGTCCTGTCAGTAGTCCATTCACTTTGATTTTACTGGCTGTGTTTGCGTACAGGCGTTTTATCCAATTGGTAAAAGAAGACCCAAATCCAAATTTGTCAATAAAAAAGAGTGCTCCACCCTATCAAAGGCTTTTTCTGTCATGATCCGTTTCCCGTCATGCCACGTGTCTTTTGTTTTGGTTTTATCAGCCGGCCCGTGGGCGTGCCTCCCAGCATTCTTGTCATGCCATGTTTTCACGGCCGGAGAGTCACGCCCACCGGCCACTCAGCTGTGTCTTGTTAAGCCCTGATTATCATGTCTATTTAAACCTCCGACGCTGAGGAGTCAGCGTCGGATTATTTCCTTCCACTTGCTCACGACCACGTTCCACGTCTGTATCGTTCGCCCATTGAATTCTTGTTGATCACTTGTTATGACCCTCGCTTCGCAAATTGACTACGCCTCTTGCCCAATGTGTTTCGGATCCTTTCGCTCGTTCTCTTTATGTTACGCTCGGCCTTCCTTGTTTGTGCAAGCGCTTTTTGTTCTCGTTGTGCCTTTTCCCCTGGAGCGGATTTTCCCTCCAGCGCCTTTTGTCAACCTTCGCTCGTTCAGCTCCCTATGTTCATTCAGTTTCGTTTTGTTAATAAACTCCCTGTTGATTACCTCGTCTCCCGTGTCCGCGCTTAAGGAGTTCCATCCTCGGCTGGAAAAGCAGCCGAGCCTTACATTTTCGAAGTCGAGGCTCACATGAATTCCGCACAAGGCAGCCATGTGTTTAGTTAAATACTTTATATTTAAAATAGTGTCTGAAATATCCCTTGTCGGAATGCTATATGACTGCGTTTCGGAGATGATGGTACCTATTACTCTCTTGAGAGGAGCTGCTAAAACTTTGGCTGAGATTTTATAGTCAGTGTTCAAAAGACTAATCGGTCTACATTTGCTCAATTGTTCAGACGCACCTTTTTTGTGTATTAACGTAACGGTACCTTCGCAAAATGATGAAGGGACCAGATCTTTTTTTTCCATGTGATGAAACAAATTAAGCAAAATAGGTGACAGCTTTTTCATAAAAGCCTTGAAGAACTCTGCCGTTAGACCATCGCAACCTGGGCTTTTTTATTATTTAAATCTTGGATTGCCTTTGTGATTTCAAATTCGGACATTGAGTTGTCGCACATGTCTTTATCGTCCACACTCAGTACACGGTTTAAGGCGGCTATGGCCTCGGTGGCATGATCTGTCAACGGTTGTCGGAATTTGAAGAGATCAGTATAAAAAAAATTCGACCTCTTCTAAAATGTCATCAATATCCGTGACCATCGCGTTAGATTTATGAGACCACAATTTAGATATAAATGCTTTTCCTTGTTTATTTTTTTCCAGTCCCAAAAAGTACGCTGTCGATCGCTCGCCCTCTACAGCATTTTGAGCTTTGGCCATCAGGGCTGCCCCTCTACACTTCTTTGCTTCAAGCAGCTCGAGTTTATGTTGCAGCGAGAAAAATAACGGGTCCACAGGCCCACGTGTTATTGCCGCAGATAGTTATTTTCAGCAATTGGTCCCTCACAGTGTTCTCCTCTAATTTTTCCACCCAAGACTTAGCTCTACAATGATTAATGGACAATTTTTTTAAACGTAGTTTGACACTTTCCCACCAGTCTGTGACCCTGTCTACATACTTAGACTCCTCATTTATCCCATCAAGAAAAGAGTTTACTTTTGAAATAAAGCTCTCATCCTCTAGAAGCGAATTATTGAAGACCCAGAGACCACCGGTCCGCCTGCTTTTGTATAGACATAGATCAAACGACAGTAGCGCGTGATCACTCTGTCCAGACCATGTGTACTTGGGATTGTCCAATCTCTGCACAAGGGAAGCAGACGCTAAGCACAAGTCAATGCGCGATTGTTTCAGCGTGCCCAGTACTATTTGTTTGCGCGAGGAAGCCCTCCCCCTGAGGTTTAGGGTTCTCCAGATTTCTGACATATTATTATTATTATTGATCAAGTTAAGTAGACAATTTCTGCTGACATCATTTTTGTAGGTGTTGTTGACACTAATATCCAATTTACTCAGGGCGACATTAAAGTCTCCAATCATTGTCGTGTTCTTCTATGGAACAAAGTAGACGGGGCAACAACTGCAGGCTTGTCGGTGGCTTTATTTGTCTCTGCTTACACATCCCCCCCAAAGCAACAGTGCCTCCCCAATATATACCATCCCCGTAATCAGGATCAGCTGCAGGCCGTAATCAAGGATCAGCTGCAGCCCAGATGAATCTGTCTCATGCACAGCACCGTCAGTCCCAAACAATACAATACACCACATCTCCCTTTTTTTTTCCTTTTTTTTTTTTAAGAAAAAAAAATAACGTGAATGAGAAGTATGTCGCATGTCTAGCTACGCTTCATAGATTTAGCCTTACTGGTTTGATAACGACTCTTCCTGATCGAGTTTTCACAACTTCAGTATTAACAGGAAATACAGGAGGTACAATGGGTGATTGTTTTACCTGCTCCGCAGATACACTTGCCTCATTCTGCTTTTCTTTATACTCATCACCCAAAGGTGAATGTGAATGTAATGGGATCAAATGTCTGCGATTGCGTCTCACTGTCCCCGGTGATAAGTCCACAGTATAGAATCTTGGTGTTGTGTGACTCTGGATAACAGTGCCTGGTGTTCTTGCATCTGTCACCCACACTCGCTCTCCTGATGACACCTTACACAAGGGTTTTACTCTGTGACGTCTGTTGTAGTAAGACATGTCCGATATCCTCTTCTCCCTTTCCTTTTGTGCGAGCACGACGCTGTCCGGCAGTGACGGGGGTCCAACTGCGAAGGAAAGGAAGGTAGTGTTGTCCTCAGGCGACGACCCATGAGTAGTTCGGCAGGGCTGTATCCATTCTGTAGAGGAGTAGCTCTATAAGCAAGAAGAGCTAGATATGGATTCGCAGCTTTTTTCAGTAAGTTCTTTACAGTCTGTACCGCACGTTCCGCCTCCCCGTTACTCTGCGGAAACTTTGGGCTACTTGTTACGTGCTCAAATCCATATGCCGCTGCGAAGTCTGCGAACACTTGACCAGAAAACTGGGGTCCATTATCTGACATCAGGACTTCAGGGATGCCATGACGGGCAAAAAAAGATTTCAGATGGGTGACAATGTTTTTGGATTTGGTTTTGTTCAGGCAGGCAATCTCACCAAACCTGGAAAAATAATCCAGAGCGATTAGGTAAATTTTCCCTCCTAGCTCGAACAAATCTGTACCCACTCTTTGCCATGGGCGTTTGGGGTATTCAGTTGGCATCGGTGGCTCATGAGGGTTTTCTCTTTCCTGTATACATGTTCTGCACTTCAACACCATCTCACTTATTTGTTGACTGAGCCCAGGCCACCATACTGTCTGGCGAGCTCGGGCTTTGCATTTTACAACTCCTTGATGTCCTTCATGCAATTTCGCTAACACATCATTTCGGATTGCTGAAGGAATAACGAGTCTTGAGTCTTTCAACAGCAAGTCGTCCTTGATTGTAAGCGTGGCTCGGTCGGGCCAATAGTTTCTCAGCAGTGGTTCTTGTTTTGCGTGATCCGGCCAACCTTGCCTGCACAAATCCATGACACGAGCACACACGCTGTCCAATTTCAATTGGTCTTTTAGCGTTTGCAAATAAGATGAACTGACTGGTAAATGTCCATTAATGCTGTCGACATATATGTCTGTGCTCTCCATGAGTTCTATGTCCGACTTTGTCGACTCCTTTTCCAGTGGTGCTCGTGACAGAGTATCTGCTGTTGAAAGCGATTTACCTGGTGCATACGTTATCTTGTAAGCATAACGCATGAGTCTCATTCTAAACCGCTGGATCCTAGGTGGCAGTAAATCCAGAGCTTGTCCTCCCAATAAAGACACAAGGGGTTTGTGATCGGTTTCCAGACAGAAGTATTTGCCGATCAGAAAATCACGGAACCGCTCACACGCCCCTGTACACGCCAAAGCCTCTTTCTCTACTTGTGCATAGCGTTGTTCTATAGGAGAGAGTGCTCTTGAAGCATAGGCGACCGGTCTCCATCCTTCCTCCCCCCACAGCTGAAGAAGAACACCACCTAGTCCATACGCTGAAGCATCCGCCGATACTTTAGTGTCTCTGTTTGGATCATACATTGCCAGTACTGGGGGTGAAGCTAAAGCTTCTTTCAGCGTTTTGAAGGCCTTGTCTTGGTCCACACCCCAATACCAGCTGTTCTTTTTGGACAGAAGATCTCTCAGAGCTTTATCCTTCTCTGTTAAATTGGGGATGAACTTGCCCAAATGGTTCACCATTCCCAGAAAACTCCTGAGCTCCGTCACATTTGTCGGCTCCTTCATCTTCATGACGGACTCTGTTTTCTTTGGGTCGGGACTTAAGCCAGTGTCTGTAATGATGTGACCAAGGAAAGTCATTGTGCTCCGCGACAGGTCACATTTTTCGACATTAAGAGTTATGCCTGCTTTTTGAAGCCTTTGCAGGGTGGCATGAAGTCGGGCATCATGGGGCATGTCGCTAATGTATAGATTGAACAGGCTGGGGGCTATTACAGAGCCCTGTGGGACACCGTTTCTGATTTTTCTGCTGCTGCTTCGCTGATCTCCCAGGGTCACAAAGAACTTTCTTTCACCCGTCATCCGCTTTAGGAGTCTCAGAGTTCTTTTGTCTTTGACTACAGTCGCCACCTTTATCATTAGTCCGTAACTCCACACTGTGTCGTATGCCGCGGAGAGGTCCACGAATACAGCTCCAGTCTTCTCTTTGCGTTCATAGCCGGCTTCAATCATTGATGTCAATGCTAGTACTTGCTCCAAGGTGTTTCTCCCCTGCCTGAATCCAGCTTGGGATGATGGTATCGTCTGCTCTATGTCATGGGTGATTCGTGATAGGATTATCCTTTCCATCAGTTTATAAAGGCAGCACAGAAGAGATATCGGGCGATAGCTGTTGGGGTTATCTGCGGGTTTATTTGGCTTCAGTATAGCGAGTATCTTTGCCTGTTTCCAGAGATAACAGTAGTTTCCCGTAATGATTGCATCCGTGAGACTACCCGCAAGCCACCTTTGAGCCTTTTGACCTAGGTGTTTTATCATATCTGGATATATTCCATCGACGCCAGCAGCCTTTCCTCCGTGTACTGTCCCCAGTGCGGCCTTGACCTCATCCGCTGTTATCGCCTGTGATCGTTCGCTCTCATCTGGACAATCAGCGTAGAGTTTTTTTATATTGTTTTCTGATGTTAGTTTCAAATTTGTAGTCTGGTTTGTGTTGGCCCCGCTGTTTGAGATTGCTTGCAACTTCGTCAGCCGATATCATGGGTGCTGTCCTCCCTCTCCCGCAATCACCACCGTCCAGACGTTTGAGAAGTCTCCATGCCTGTCGGCTTGATCTTTGAAAGTTAAGACCTTCTACTGTCTCTATCCACTTCCGACGTCTTTCCTGTAGGAGAGAGTCCAGAAGCTCATTTGCGACTTCTTCGTCCCCTGTCTCCTCATATCTTCTTGAAAGTGTTCCTCAGTCCAGCACGGGATATATTGCTTGCGGCAGCCCCTGGGTATAAATTTTCTTGCGCTTCCGAGAATGAGCTTGTTGAAGCGGATCATATTTTGCTGGTTTGATGGGATTCTCTGTACTATGCTCTCGATGTATTCCGTGAAGGATCGCCAATCGGCCTTTCCAAAGTTCCACCTCGCTCCGGGCACTGATTGAGTGATTGGTATTGTGATACCAGTGGTGACAATGACGGGTCGATGCTGGTTATTCGGGAAGCCATGAAGCACCTCTCGTATTGCTGGCATGGGGTTTCCATTTAGTTTAGTCAAAAAAACAAGGTCGGGAGAGTATTCTCTCTGCCATCGGGCTGAAAGGAAAGTTCCGCGCTGTCTTGTGCTGTACATTAGGTGGAGGTCACAGTTTGCAGCCCAGTCTACAACCGCTTCACCCGCGCCGTCACTCCTTGGGTAACCCCAGGAGGTATGGTGGCTGTTAAAGTCAACCCATAAGAACCCACGGTGACACCAGTGTAACAAACACTTTGAACTCCCCTGTTTCTTTGTTTTAAAACTTTTTGCCTGACTTTAACCCTTCAAAACCCTATGCGGCATATATGCAACATCCTGGAATAAAGACCATGTGATAGTCATGTGACTCTGACAGGAAGTGACCTCTCCAATTTGCTGGAACTGCTGATGTGTTAATTTCAAAGAACCAGCCAACTTCAAAGAACTGTTATGTGATACTACAGGTAATGTCAAACTCATTTGACAGTTCCAATACTTTGATAACATGTCCTATAGTGCTGATAACATGGTCTCACCATAGTGTTTGAAGAAACTAATATCAAACCAGGGATCGAAATATTGTCACATCGGGCTTTCAGCCTTAAAATACGATTGAAAAGCTCGACGTGACATATATGTCACAATAACAAAAATGGTCATAATCCACCCAATTTATTCAGCGGTATCTGCGATATTCAGCTGAAGTATGTTCTGCTTGTGAATTAAAAGTATACTGAACAATTAGAAACACCAAATAATGCGAAATAAAAACACTTTTTGGAACTTCAACGTAATGCTAACAAAGTTTTACTATCCTATGATTATCTCATAAAAAGAAATCTCTAATTATTGTGTATTCTGTACTTTCTTATTTTTAATACATTTTTAGAATGCAAAAGAACAAGAAATACTCTCTTCAAAATGCACTCCAGATCATCCTGGGAGATGACAGTGACTTTGAGGGTTGTCACGATAACTCGGATGAAGACCCAGATGATCCTCTTTACAATCCCAATAGCCAAGACATGGACAGTGATGAGTCTAGTGAGTGTGGTGATTCACACATTAGTGAATCAAGTACTTCTGATGAAGAACCACAGCCAAATGTGAGTTCAAGAGAGCAAAATAAAAATACATCCGTCCAAGGAAAAAAAGGGAATGGCCATGGTCACAAAAAAGGAACAGAAGAAGGAACTGTCCAAGGTAAAAAAACATTTTCTTGGAGGAAGAAATCTTTTGAAATCCCTGACAGCACATTCAAAGGATCACATGTCACACCTCCTGACAATCTTCTTAGTCCTCTGGAGTACTTCAGAAAGTTCATAACAGCGGAAATGCTTGAGTTGCTCAAAGATCAAACAAATTTGTACAGTGTACAAAAATCGGAACACCACAACAATGTAAACACCACTGTAAAAGAGCTGGAAATAATGATTGGTCTTTATCTGAGAATGGGTCTTTGCCAACTGACAGGAAGTCGTGCATACTGGGAAAATGACACAAAGTGCCCCATGGTGGCTGACATCATGTCACGTAATCGTTTTCTAAACCTGCTGACAAATCTACATTTCACTGACAACACCAACGTATCAAACAGAAGAGCAGAAGATAAGTGTTGGAAGATTCGGCCATGGTTGGATATGTTTCGCAAACAATGTCTGGATATCACCCCGGAAGAGCACAACTCTATTGATGAGCAAATGGTGTCCTTCAGAGGGACACACAGTCCCATAAGACAGGATGTAAAGGGTAAGCCCCACCCTTGGGGACTGAAAATTTGGAGTCGCTGTTGTTCTTCAGGAATCCTCTGTGATTTTGTCGTGTACGAAGGTGGCACTGGGAAAAAATCTTTACTTGGCATGGGAGGTGATGTTGTGGTCAAGCTTTGTGAAACTCTCCCATCAGACCACAACTACAAAGTCTTTGCCGACAATCTTTTTTCTTCAGTCCCACTGGTACTCAACCTTCTTCAACGAAATATATACTTTGTGGGAACTCTGCGTGCCAATCGCTTAGCTGGGTGTCAGCTTGAAGATGAGAAAAGTCTTGCCAAGAGAGGCAGAGGGTCTGTTGACGCCAGGGTGGAAAAAAACGAAAAGTTGGTCATTGTGAAGTGGTATGACAACAAATCAGTAACCCTAATTTCATCCTATTGTGCAGTTGAGCCTCAAGATAATGCTCGACGCTGGAGCAAAGCAGACAAGACATTTTTGGAGGTCAGGAGGCCTCACATTGTGAAGGAATAGAACACATTCATGGGTGGTGTGGATCTTCTTGATGCATGCATTGCAAGGTGCAAGTATCACATGAGGTCACGGAGGTGGTACCTCTACTTGTTCTGGCACACCATTATGTTAGGTCTGGTTAATGCTTGGTTGATCTACCGCCGTGACTGTAAACGACTTGGTGTCAAAAATGTACTGCGCCAAAAGAGCTTTCAGGCAGAGGTTGCCACTAGCCTCATTCTTCTGCAGGCACAAAGAGGCCGACCATCACTCAATCCCACATCTTCACAGCCACCACCACCACCCAAAAGGGTTCGTCTTGGAGTTCCAGATGATGTTCGCTTAGATCAAGTTGCACATTGGCCTGTGAAATGTGACAAACGCGGCCGCTGCAAACACTGCAAAGTCAACACAACTACCACTCTCTGTGAGAAATGTGATGTGCGTCTTTGCTTCACTGAGGAACGAAACTGTTTCAAGTCTTACCATCTAGTGTAGGCTAAAAACCTTTTTTTGGGGGGGAGTTTGTTGTTCAGTTCTCTGTACCCATGGTGGCTTGTTACAAATGCAACCAAATATGCAGCATTATTTATTTATGATACAGTTGGCAATTTTGTGACACAAAATGTGTAAACTGAAGAATTTTATTTTAAACCTTATCGTTAAAGTCACAGCCACAATTTGTGTTGTTGAAATGCAAATAATTGGCACATTTCATGTTACTAAGCACTAAAAACTGTCATGTTTACTCATTGCCAAATAAAGAATTTTTTTACCACTAACGCCCAATGTTAAATATATGTAACAATACAGATCTTTGGTATGTGTCAGGTTCGCCAATTTGACATATAGGGTTCATAGCTGAAAGGAGAGACACGCAGCCCAAGTGGAGACAGAAAGGTTAACAAAGTTTATTTGGCAACTTCATCTCCCTTCTGTTCCTCGATGTTTTTCACGCATTCCCTTTTATAACATCGAGGAATCAGATTACACTTCGAGAAATCAGATTACATTCAAGGGTGGTACAGTTCGTCTTCTCAAAAGCTGGTTTAGTCCGGTTTATCATGAGCGTGCCGTCGTGGGTCGCAGCTGACTTTGACGTCAGCATCTCTTATCAGGACCTAGCACGATGTTGCTTGCTTCAGACTTTGAGGCCAACTTCTTTATCAGGACTCATCACGACGTTGTTTACTTCATCCTCACTTCTGAAGAAGTGCCACCGCCCTGCCAATTGCAGGCACCTCTCTGCAGTAGAGATGTCCTCCTGTACCTCCACTCTGACTGTAAACACTCAAGCATAGTCCACTACACTAATTTTCAACATGATATGTGCACCATGTATTGAAATAAAGTTGCGTCATGGCAAATGTATAATAACCTAATAACAGTATGAAAAAGTATTATTCTGAAAAAACATCAGAAATGTGTTTAATGTGATCCACTTGGCCCGTGGTATATCCCACATAATTTTCCTTTATGGAAAAATGGGTCTGGGTTCTTATGGGTTAAAGTCCCCCGCAATAATTGAGGGGTGATGATACTGAGGGAGAGGTGGGTCTGGCCAGTGTGTGTTTGGAGGCTTGTATATGTTGCTGATTGAAATGCCGTTGTACTTAATATCTGCTCTGTAAATACCGTTCTCCTGCGATGTCTCGTCCCTCCCCAACAATAGAGGATCCTTCACATATGTGACCAGTCCATACTGCTTGTGATCAACTCGCACTGCGACGCTATATCCTGTGATGGTGTATCTCGACGGCGGTGACTTCTCCTCCAGGTGGGTCTCCTGCAGCATTGCCACGTCAACACGATGCTTCTGCAGCAGCCCCACCAGATAGTCACACTTGGCCATTGACAGGCCCTCGACGTTCAGCGACAAGATTTTCATGCCTCCCCCGATCCGGAGGAAATCTTTGTCCGAGTCTAGCTTACTTTCCGGTCCCGCCGGACTCTCAATGACGGGATCGCGGTCCTTATTATCCTGGGCGACGACCGAGCCAGTATGTTTAATCCTCAGGGTAGTATGGCCGTAAGCAACAATGCCTTTCAAAATTTTGCATTTTATACATGTGGTCTTTATTGTGGCAAATACTTAAATCCAAAAATACGTAACAAGAATCTGAAACTATAACCACAGTCACAAATGTGTAACAACAATCTACAATGCATGATTGAAGTCACAGATATATGACAAATATCAGCAAATGTGTACAATGATTTGTTGGCACATACAATGGTTAAATGCGGACAAAAATCCGTAGATGGGCGACCTGTAAAAACGGGACCTTTTGATTGGCTGTGTTCTTACAGGTGACGTTTGCTACAGTCCTGCCGCGGACGACTCGCAAATGCGTGTGCTGATTTGCAAATGCGTGTCAGGAGACTTGTGTGTGGCTCCATAGCTACACATTCGGACCACATAGGGGCACTAATATTATACCAGCCCCGTACCACCAATATATACACCAATAACATGGGGGGGCGTTCACTGCTATCCACCCATGGTCACGTACCATTTATTTGACATTATTTAAATTAAATTGGAATAAATGGAAGAATAAAGTGGAACTAATAAAATAAGAACCAATGATATAACCAGTGAAGCTAAAAAAAAATGAATGAAGCTTCTCCACACCTGCTAATTGCCACATTAACTATACTTCCCTTTATTGCATTCAGTAAACACCATTTTTTAAAATTGATTCATTAACTTTTTATTTAGTAAACACTCACTGCACCAACCCAACCTGACTGCATCGGGTCATCTGTCTGCTACACCTGTAGACTCCGAGAGTCCCCTTTTGGTCTTAATGTGT
Source organism: Idiotropiscis lumnitzeri (assembly GCF_059441095.1). NCBI lineage: Eukaryota > Metazoa > Chordata > Actinopteri > Syngnathiformes > Syngnathidae > Idiotropiscis > Idiotropiscis lumnitzeri. The sequence continues at coordinate 4,223,833 of NC_142395.1, read as the reverse complement.
GGCTCCGGAGCCACAGTCTAGTCTCCAGACACGCATTTGCAAATTGCCACACGCATTTGCGAGTCGTCCACGGCGAGACTGTAGCAACACCCAAAGGCAGGGGACGCTGAATGTTGGCATTTTGTGCTCTCAGCCTGTCAGGCGAATATGTGGAAATGTATTAAATAGCAGCTCGCATACTTGCTTGCATCTGTCAAAGTTTTTTTTTTTTTTGGCGGTGCAAAAGCTTACAGCACCTGGTATTCCCAGGCGGTCTTCCATCCAAGTACTAACCAGGCGCAACCCTGCTTAGCTTCAGAGATCGGACGAGATCGGGCGTTCTTTTTTTATTTTTTTATTTTATTGTAAAATTAACTGTACAAAAAGAGGTCTGATTCAAAATTCCAACAATCGTGAACAAACATCAATAGGGATATCCAAGGATTTCATGGTCGTAACAAAAGATGCATATTAAAAATGAAAGTCCAGACAGTTGGCAGCAGACACAGAAACTAGTCCGTTGTTCGCCGCCAAGTCGCCTTCAAAACGTTGGGGTCGATGTGCATGAAGATGGGTGAGATGTGAGATAACCAAAGATTTGAAGATGGACCAGTGATCGCCTTTTCTTTTTTCATGCAGATGGATGTTTCTGGTGATGACGATGGCATGACGTGCGATGGCCAAGAGCAGTTTGAGAGCTTTCACATTCAGGCCTTTCAATGGCGAAGGGATGACACCGAACAGGAGAAGCCAGGAATTCTGGTCACCGCCACCACAGGCAATCGGCGAGGGGAGTCTCACCCCCAGCCTCCTGGCAATGAGATCCTCTAGTCTGGATCTGAATTGTCGCACGACTCGGCATTGGAGGATGAGATGGTGGAAGTCCTCAGGTTCCTCTCTGCACACTGGACATGTTCTGTCATAGGCACTTGGTAGAAAAGCATGCAGCGTTGTACATGGAAAGATTATCCTGTGTCTTATTTTAAAATCAGTGTTACTTATCTTGGGTGGAGTATACCAGTTGAACATGTCAGCCCAGATGGACGAGGAAGCCAGGGCGGGGTATGCCTGACGCCACGCGTTTTCTGCAGTAGGCTTTTTAAGTACTTTGGTTAGCAACACCTGATAGAATAGTTTAGTTGTGCACTCTGCCAGTCTAATCAGTCGAGCCCCATGGGTCATCACATAATTTAGATCTGACGCAGTGGTGGCGTCTTCACTCTGTGACATCCGCCCCAGAAGGTGCCCCCAGTGGCAATGCACGGAGTCTCTGATTTTTCCCACTGAGCGCAACACAGTGGCCCTTCGAAAGGGAACTTTGTGGAACCAAAACAAGGTGCGAATGCGTTCAATGTTAAAATTCCCTTTCTGGTCTAATAAATCACCTATTATTCTGATGTGTGCGCTTTCTAAAACCCCACTTAACATCCTTTCCCCACTCCCTGGCTCACCGCCCAGGAGGTCGGGGTTGAACCTCAGTGGAATGTTCTGCAGTTGATGCAGTGACATTGGCTCTGTCCTAACCCATGGCCGCAATGCCCACCACACCTCTAAGATTTCCATTTCAAAGGGGTCCAGAGGGGGGAACATCGTGCGAGGCAACATCTGGCAGAGATTAAAAATGCCGTAGCGGCTTAAACCTTCTAAAATTGGCATAAGAAAGTCCTTCCAGGGAGCAGAGAAGGCAGGATTTTAAAACTTTCTGAGCAGCTTTAAACGTAGTGCAGCCTTCTTGGTACCGATGTCCATCAAATTTAAGCCACCCAATTTGACATCACCGATCAAGCTTTAGTGCCCAATGAAACCTCTTTCCCTCTTCCACAAGAAATAATTAAATGTTAAATTTAATCTATGACAGTCAGTGAGTGAATTAACTTTGAAATGCACAGGTTATTGATGACCAAAGTTTTCCATTTCAGAGTTAAATTACTGAATTTCCACATATCTAAAGTGGATTTTACTTGCGGTAAAACTGTTTACCATTGCTGTTCATCACAGTGAGAAGTGTTCTCCCCAATCCAAACACCAAGAATTTTTTGGCTGAGCGTGGCCTCTTTAAAACCCCAGGTCTTTGGCACAGCGCTGGTGGTACCAAAAACGGCCATGGTGGACTTATCAAAATTGACTTTAGCACCCGAGGCTTGGCAGAAAATGTTGAGCTCGTTAAGAGCTCCACTTAGACTCTCCACGTCTCTGACAAACAGGTTCGTATCGTCCGCATAATGTAGAATCTTAACTTCGCGTCCACTCGGTGTCCAAATACCTTTTATGCTGTTATTTTGTTTGAGGAGGGCCGCTAGTGGTTCTACAACAAGGCTAAACAGTAGTGAGGACAGGGGGCACCCCTGTCTCACTGACCTTCCCAATTTAACAGGTCCTGTCAGTAGTCCATTCACTTTGATTTTACTGGCTGTGTTTGCGTACAGGCGTTTTATCCAATTGGTAAAAGAAGACCCAAATCCAAATTTGTCAATAAAAAAGAGTGCTCCACCCTATCAAAGGCTTTTTCTGTCATGATCCGTTTCCCGTCATGCCACGTGTCTTTTGTTTTGGTTTTATCAGCCGGCCCGTGGGCGTGCCTCCCGGCATTCTTGTCATGCCATGTTTTCACGGCCGGAGAGTCACGCCCACCGGCCACTCAGCTGTGTCTTGTCAAGCCCTGATTATCATGTCTATTTAAACCTCCGACGCTGAGGAGTCAGCGTCGGATTATTTCCTTCCACTTGCTCACGACCACGTTCCACGTCTGTATCGTTCGCCCATTGAATTCTTGTTGATCACTTGTTATGACCCTCGCTTCGCAAATTGACTACGCCTCTTGCCCAATGTGTTTCGGATCCTTTCGCTCGTTCTCTTTATGTTACGCTCGGCCTTCCTTGTTTGTGCAAGCGCTTTTTGTTCTCGTTGTGCCTTTTCCCCTGGAGCGGATTTTCCCTCCAGCGCCTTTTGTCAACCTTCGCTCGTTCAGCTCCCTATGTTCATTCAGTTTCGTTTTGTTAATAAACTCCCTGTTGATTACCTCGTCTCCCGTGTCCGCGCTTAAGGAGTTCCATCCTCGGCTGGAAAAGCAGCCGAGCCTTACATTTTCGAAGTCGAGGCTCACATGAATTCCGCACAAGGCAGCCATGTGTTTAGTTAAATACTTTATATTTAAAATAGTGTCTGAAATATCCCTTGTCGGAATGCTATATGACTGCGTTTCGGAGATGATGGTACCTATTACTCTCTTGAGAGGAGCTGCTAAAACTTTGGCTGAGATTTTATAGTCAGTGTTCAAAAGACTAATCGGTCTACATTTGCTCAATTGTTCAGACGCACCTTTTTTGTGTATTAACGTAACGGTACCTTCGCAAAATGATAAAGGGACCAGATCTTTTTTTTCCATGTGATGAAACAAATTAAGCAAAATAGGTGACAGCTTTTTCATAAAAGCCTTGAAGAACTCTGCCGTTTGACCATCGCAACCTGGGCTTTTTTATTATTTAAATCTTGGATTGCCTTTGTGATTTCAAATTCGGACATTGAGTTGTCGCACATGTCTTTATCGTCCACACTCAGTACACGGTTTAAGGCGGCTATGGCCTCGGTGGCATGATCTGTCAACGGTTGTCGGAATTTGAAGAGATCAGTATAAAAAAATTCGACCTCTTCTAAAATGTCATCAATATCCGTGACCATCGCGTTAGATTTATGAGACCACAATTTAGATATAAATGCTTTTCCTTGTTTATTTTTTTCCAGTCCCAAAAAGTACGCTGTCGATCGCTCGCCCTCTACAGCATTTTGAGCTTTGGCCATCAGGGCTGCCCCTCTACACTTCTTTGCTTCAAGCAGCTCGAGTTTATGTTGCAGCGAGAAAAATAACGGGTCCACAGGCCCACGTGTTATTGCCGCAGATAGTTATTTTCAGCAATTGGTCCCTCACAGTGTTCTCCTCTAATTTTTCCACCCAAGACTTAGCTCTACAATGATTAATGGACAATTTTTTTAAACGTAGTTTGACACTTTCCCACCAGTCTGTGACCCTGTCTACATACTTAGACTCCTCATTTATCCCATCAAGAAAAGAGTTTACTTTTGAAATAAAGCTCTCATCCTCTAGAAGCGAATTATTGAAGACCCAGAGACCACCGGTCCGCCTGCTTTTGTATAGACATAGATCAAACGACAGTAGCGCGTGATCACTCTGTCCAGACCATGTGTACTTGGGATTGTCCAATCTCTGCACAAGGGAAGCAGACGCTAAGCACAAGTCAATGCGCGATTGTTTCAGCGTGCCCAGTACTATTTGTTTGCGCGAGGAAGCCCTCCCCCTGAGGTTTAGGGTTCTCCAGATTTCTGACATATTATTATTATTATTGATCAAGTTAAGTAGACAATTTCTGCTGACATCATTTTTGTAGGTGTTGTTGACACTAATATCCAATTTACTCAGGGCGACATTAAAGTCTCCAATCATTGTCGTGTTCTTCTATGGAACAAAGTAGACGGGGCAACAACTGCAGGCTTGTCGGTGGCTTTATTTGTCTCTGCTTACACATCCCCCCCAAAGCAACAGTGCCTCCCCAATATATACCATCCCCGTAATCAGGATCAGCTGCAGGCCGTAATCAAGGATCAGCTGCAGCCCAGATGAATCTGTCTCATGCACAGCACCGTCAGTCCCAAACAATACAATACACCACATCTCCCTTTTTTTTCCTTTTTTTTTTTTAAGAAAAAAAAATAACGTGAATGAGAAGTATGTCGCATGTCTAGCTACGCTTCATAGATTTAGCCTTACTGGTTTGATAACGACTCTTCCTGATCGAGTTTTCACAACTTCAGTATTAACAGGAAATACAGGAGGTACAATGGGTGATTGTTTTACCTGCTCCGCAGATACACTTGCCTCATTCTGCTTTTCTTTATACTCATCACCCAAAGGTGAATGTGAATGTAATGGGATCAAATGTCTGCGATTGCGTCTCACTGTCCCCGGTGATAAGTCCACAGTATAGGATCTTGGTGTTGTGTGACTCTGGATAACAGTGCCTGGTGTTCTTGCATCTGTCACCCACACTCGCTCTCCTGATGACACCTTACCAAAGGGTTTTACTCTGTGACGTCTGTTGTAGTAAGACATGTCCGATATCCTCTTCTCCCTTTCCTTTTGTGCGAGCACGACGCTGTCCGGCAGTGACGGGGGTCCAACTGCGAAGGAAAGGAAGGTAGTGTTGTCCTCAGGCAACGACCCATGAGTAGTTCGGCAGGGCTGTATCCATTCTGTAGAGGAGTAGCTCTATAAGCAAGAAGAGCTAGATATGGATTCGCAGCTTTTTTCAGTAAGTTCTTTACAGTCTGTACCGCACGTTCCGCCTCCCCGTTACTCTGCGGAAACTTTGGGCTACTTGTTACGTGCTCAAATCCATATGCCGCTGCGAAGTCTGCGAACACTTGACCAGAAAACTGGGGTCCATTATCTGACATCAGGACTTCAGGGATGCCATGACGGGCAAAAAAAGTTTTCAGATGGGTGACAATGTTTTTGGATTTGGTTTTGTTCAGGCAGGCAATCTCACCAAACCTGGAAAAATAATCCAGAGCGATTAGGTAAATTTTCCCTCCTAGCTCGAACAAATCTGTACCCACTCTTTGCCATGGGCGTTTGGGGTATTCAGTTGGCATCAGTGGCTCATGAGGGTTTTCTCTTTCCTGTATACATGTTCTGCACTTCAAGACCATCTCACTTATTTGTTGACTGAGCCCAGGCCACCATACTGTCTGGCGAGCTCGGGCTTTGCATTTTACAACTCCTTGATGTCCTTCATGCAATTTCGCTAACACATCATTTCGGATTGCTGAAGGAATAACGAGTCTTGAGTCTTTCAACAGCAAGTCGTCCCTGATTGTAAGCGTGGCTCGGTCGGGCCAATAGTTTCTCAGCAGTGGTTCTTGTTTTGCGTGATCCGGCCAACCTTGCCTGCACAAATCCATGACACGAGCACACACGCTGTCCAATTTCAATTGGTCTTTTAGCGTTTGCAAATAAGATGAACTGACTGGTAAATGTCCATTAATGCTGTCGACATATATGTCTGTGCTCTCCATGAGTTCTATGTCCGACTTTGTCGACTCCTTTTCCAGTGGTGCTCGTGACAGAGTATCTGCTGTTGAAAGCGATTTACCTGGTGCATACGTTATCTTGTAAGCATAACGCATGAGTCTCATTCTAAACCGCTGGATCCTAGGTGGCAGTAAATCCAGAGCTTGTCCTCCCAATAAAGACACAAGGGGTTTGTGATCGGTTTCCAGACAGAAGTATTTGCCGATCAGAAAATCACGGAACCGCTCACACGCCCCTGTACACGCCAAAGCCTCTTTCTCTACTTGTGCATAGCGTTGTTCTATAGGAGAGAGTGCTCTTGAAGCATAGGCGACCGGTCTCCATCCTTCCTCCCCCCACAGCTGAAGAAGAACACCACCTAGTCCATACGCTGAAGCATCCGCCGATACTTTAGTGTCTCTGTTTGGATCATACATTGCCAGTACTGGGGGTGAAGCTAAAGCTTCTTTCAGTTTCTCAGCAGTGGTTCTTGTTTTGCGTGATCCGGCCAACCTTGCCTGCACAAATCCATGACACGAGCACACACGCTGTCCAATTTCAATTGGTCTTTTAGCGTTTGCAAATAAGATGAACTGACTGGTAAATGTCCATTAATGCTGTCGACATATATGTCTGTGCTCTCCATGAGTTCTATGTCCGACTTTGTCGACTCCTTTTCCAATGGTGCTCGTGACAGAGTATCTGCTGTTGAAAGCGATTTACCTGGTGCATACGTTATCTTGTAAGCATAACGCATGAGTCTCATTCTAAACCGCTGGATCCTAGGTGGCAGTAAATCCAGAGCTTGTCCTCCCAATAAAGACACAAGGGGTTTGTGATCGGTTTCCAGACAGAAGTATTTGCCGATCAGAAAATCACGGAACCGCTCACACGCCCCTGTACACGCCAAAGCCTCTTTCTCTACTTGTGCATAGCGTTGTTCTATAGGAGAGAGTGCTCTTGAAGCATAGGCGACCGGTCTCCATCCTTCCTCCCCCCACAGCTGAAGAAGAACACCACCTAGTCCATACGCTGAAGCATCCGCCGATACTTTAGTGTCTCTGTTTGGATCATACATTGCCAGTACTGGGGGTGGAGCTAAAGCTTCTTTCAGCGTTTTGAAGGCCTTGTCTTGGTCCACACTCCAATACCAGCTGTTCTTTTTGGACAGAAGATCTCTCAGAGCTTTATCCTTCTCTGCTAAATTGGGGATGAACTTGCCCAAATGGTTCACCATTCCCAGAAAACTCCTGAGCTCCGTCACATTTGTCGGCTCCTTCATCTTCATGACGGACTCTGTTTTCTTTGGGTCGGGACTTAAGCCAGTGTCTGTAATGATGTGACCAAGGAAAGTCATTGTGCTCCGCGACAGGTCACATTTTTCGACATTAAGAGTTATGCCTGCTTTTTGAAGCCTTTGCAGGGTGGCATGAAGTCGGGCATCATGCTCCTCTTGGTTACGTCCCCATACTAGCACATCGTCCATGTGACAGACTACACCTTCAACTCCCTCGATGACTTCCAACATGATGCGCTGAAAATGCTCCGGCGCAGAGTTGATGCCGAAAGGAAGGCGATTGAAGTGGAATCGCCCGAAGGGTGTTATGAAAGTCGTTAGTCTGGCTGATTCAGCTGACAAAGGAATTTGCCAGAAGCCCATGTTTGCATCCAGTTTGCTGAACACTTTGGCTCCTGCTAACCTCCCAAGACTCTGTTCGACTGATGGCAAGACAAACCTTTCCCGGCACACATACTCACATACTCTATATCTTTGCTGCTGTAACACTTCAAATTTCCCCATTGTGGGACTAATAAAGGACATCTTTATCTTTATCTTTATTCAGTCCGGTAAAGTCCACACACAGTCTCAGCCTTGGACTATTTTTCTTCGGAAAAACGACCATGCCAGCGCACCAGTCTGTAGGTTCCTCCACTCGAGTGATGACGCCGAGCTCTTCCATCCTTTGTAGTTCCTCCTTTACTTTCCCCATCAAAGATATTGGAATCCTCCTAGGGGTTTTCAATGAGTATGGCACAGCTTTTGGCTTGAGTTTTATGTGGTATGCTTGCTGTACTTCACCTAATCCACTGCACAGCTTGGGGTAGGTTGCTTTTAAAGTGTCCATCGAAACAACATCAACACGTACAAGAAGACCCAGGGCTATGATGGCAGGAAGGCCTAACAGTGGCATGCCAAGATTTCTGACAACGTAGACCTTTTCCACCGTCTGTTTTGTTCTGTAGTTGAGTTGCAGTTCCAGGAGTCCAGCAACCTTAAGTGGATTCCTTCCAGGACCGAGCAATGGCTTCTCCGGCTGCTGAAGAACAGGTATTGTGGATCCTGAAAATATATTTTTCAAGTCTGACTGCGATACGGCAGTAACATCCGCTCCAGTGTCGAGCTTGAACAGTGTCGAGCTTGAACATGCACAGCACCGTCAGTCCCAAACAATACAATACACCACAATCATGATTGTTCTATTGTTGACAAAAGCAAACACATGTAAGAAAAAGTCTCGGTCTTTTTAGCTCCAGATTTGGTGCGTGGAGGTTGATGAGTCGGAGAGGCAATGAGCCATTAAAGTCTACCACTATAAATCTACCCCCCGGGTCAGCATGCACCAGGTTGGGGTGGCCAAGTGCACAGGTCTTAGACAGGATTGCTACGCCACAAGACCTGGGGGAGCCGAGGGCTACATGTACAGAGCCCCGTACCATGCGACGAATTTTGTCAACATGCTCTTGGCTCCACCAGATCTCTTGCAGACAAAGAACATCCCACTTTGTGTTATGTAAAATGTTGTCAATTTTGAGGTTGCTCCGCAGCCCACAGGCATTAGCTGACGCAAGGAGAACAGTCATTTTAAAGATAGGAGGGGAAAAGGCTTATCACTTTGACTTCTTCGATCTTCCTTTCCTCAAGCTTTCAGATTGCCTCTTTTTGGGTTCCGCTGTGCTGTGTTCCATTTTGTCATCAGACAATCTACAACTATTATGGCACTTGTCGACCGGTAAGGGGGCTTCTGCCATGTGGCATTGCGGCGTCAGTTGGGGAAATGATGACCCCTCAGGCCGACCAACATTCCTACCCACCGCAGATATCTCGCTCTCTCCCGTATCTCCAGTGCACGAGGCATTTAGGGAAGTTGGCAGGGAAAAATTGATACTGCTGATCCTTTCTGGATGTTGTTTCTTCCCCAGCCTAGGGATACAACTTTCCATAGTTGCCCCCCCCTCTCAGGGGCAGAGAGTGGAATCTGCCCAACACTCACCCCCTTCAAAGGTTCGGCCCCGGTCGACATGGGATCAGGGGTAGGGCGATGCGCCCCCCCCCCGCCTCGTTCGTGAGTAGAGCTAGGATTTTGACCTATAACTCCCTCCACTACAGGCACCCTTGTCCCACACAGCACTGTATCAGAGCTCTTCTCACTATTCTCAAACAGGAGAGCTTTTGAAAGGTTTATTTCTGGCAGGCGGACAACCGGCTTTGCAATAGTGGGACTGTCTTCCATTTCTATCGGTGCGCCCACAGAAACATCCTCGCCACAAACACAAATGACAGGGTATTGTCTGCACACACCACAACGACGAAGGTGAGTCTCATAACATTCCCTGGCATAATGCCCCTGCTTGCCACATTTCCTGCACAAGAATTCCGGACAATCCCTGTACACATGTTCCGGGGACAGGCAACCTCTACACACTTTGACCTGTCGATTATGGATCACCCTGAAATATTCAGGCCCTGAGGCAGTGATGAAGCGAGCAGAATATGGTAAAGATTTTACAGTGTCAGTAAATCTTACTTTAACAAAACGGGTCCCGTCAGCTACATCGGTGCCCGGCCACATTTTCCTCCGTACATTGGAGGTCGCCGATACGCCCCAGGACTGAAGTTTATCATATATTTCGGAGTCTTCAATATAAGCCGGCAGATGTAAAAAGGATACGACCATTTCGTCGGTTGTTATCTCCCTACCATGTATTCGCGCCGCGCCCATCCGGAAGTCATCAAGTAGCTTCTACTTCGCTTGAATAGAGCTAACTGTTACTTCAAATTTGTCAGAGGAAATCCTCCGACAGGCCCTTTTTGTCACGATCCGTGTCTGTTTGTTTTTCAGCGAGTGGGCGTTCCCTCCGCGCTCGTCCCGTCGCACGTCATCGGGCAGGGAGAGACGCGCCTCAAGCCGCGCAGGTGAAACTGATCAAGTCATGATTACAGACTACTTAAGCCTCCGCTTACGGCCTCGGCCGGACAGCGACCTTGTCAGAATCATCCGACCATGGACTCTGCTGACCGCGAAAAGATTTTTACGGCTGTGGCCAGTCAAGGACGCTTAGTGGGTCAGCAGGGGACCAAGCTCGCCTCCCTGCGCGAAGCGGTCGGCATGCTGGCCCAACGCTTAGAAAGCTACGACGCTCGTTTAAACCCCCTATTTGCTCCCAGTTCGGACCCGGCCGCTTCTGCGTCCGGAACGGCGTATCCGGGGTTCCCTGTTAGAGAACCCAGCCTGCCCCACCCCGCCCGTTATGGCGGGGAGCCCGGCCTCTGCGGGCCCTTCATACATCACTGCCGGCTGATTTTCGATCAGCAGCCCTTCACCTACTCCCTTGATAGCTCCAAGGTCGCATTCATGATGAGCCTCCTGACTGGTCAAGCCAGCGCGTGGGCCATGGCCGTGAGCACCGCTCGTCCGGAAATTCGGTCGTCGTTTGCCGGTTTCCTTACGGAGTTCCAGAGGGTGTTCCACCACCCGGTCAGGGGAAAAGAGGCGGGTGCCGAGCTCTTGGACTGCACCCAGGGTTCCCGATCGGTCGCGGATTATTCCATCGCCTTCCGCATAAAGCAGCTGAGAGAGGCTTCGATGACAGCGCCCTGCGAACCGTCTTCAGGAGAGGTCCGAGCTCAGCCTTGAAGGATGAGCTGGCCGTGCGAGAGGACGCCCAGTCGTTGGAAGAGCTCATCACCTTGGCGATCCGGCTGGACAACCGTCTTCGAGAGCGTCGTCGAGAGAGGGTAGCCGAGCAGCGCTGGACCGAGCCAGCCGCCTCCCGGGTTCCCGAGCCTCCTTCCGGCGACGAGCCCATGCAGCTGGGAGCGGGTCGCCTGGATCCCCTCGAGCGGGAGCGATGGCGCAGATCGGGAGCCTGTTCCTACTGCGGTCTCCAGGGCCATCGAGTGGATTCATGCCCTAGATGATCCGCCCGTCGCAACTCACCGCCTGGCCGCGTCGACCACTGTGAGTCCGCGGTCGATTCCCCCGCGGTCACCCCTCCCGGACAGGAGCAGCCCGGCGTCGGGGTTCCAGGACATGAGGACGGTAATCCCCGGGGCGCGTTGAGACTGGAGGTCGAGGGGGAGATCTTGGGACCGACCACTTCCGTCCGTATCCGCGCGTTGATTGACTCAGGGGCGGGCGATTGTTTCATCGATGTGTGGCCAAACTCGGTTGCGCGGTCATGGAGCTGGACAAAGCCGAACCGCTGTACGACCTCGACGGGCGCTTGCTGGCGGACATTCGACGGTTGACTGAACCCCTGTCCCTCAAGATTTCAGGGAACCACATCAAGCAGCGTTCCTTTTTTGTTATGCCGTTAAGGTCAGCTCCGGTTGTTATCGGGATACCCTGGCTAAGGGCACACAATCCGGTCATAGATTGGGAACGCTTATCGATCCAAAACTGGGGTGTTTTTTGCTATGCTCACTGTTTGCGGTCTGCCGAAGAAGGGTTAAAGGTTAGGATCACCCCCGTTAAAGAGGCGAACCTGGAGAACGTACCGCAAGTCTATCACGACCTTCGAGCGTTTTTTTTAGTCCGGTTGGCGCGGGGCTGTTTTTTGTGGAGAAGAAAGACAAGACTCTCCGGCCGTGCGTAGATTACAAGGGGTTGAATGAGATTACGCTGAAGAATCGTTACCCGTTGCCACTGCTAGACTCCGCGTTCGCTCCTCTGCAATCGGCCACGATCTTCTCTAAGCTGGACCTCCGTAGCGCTTATCGCCTGGTTCGTATTAGGGAGGGTGACGAGTGGAAGACCGCATTTAAGACTCCTCTAGGCCATTTCGATTACCTAGTCATGCCCTTCGGTCTGTCTAATGCACCCGCGGTTTTCCAGGCACTAATCAACGACGTGTTGAGGGACATGCTCAATGTTTATTGCTTCGTTTACCTCGATGACATACTCATTTTCTCACGCTCCGCTCAAGAACACCAGCAACACGTTCGGGCCGTACTGCAGCGTCTCCTCGAAAACAAGCTCTATGTAAAGGCAGAGAAGACCTCAGTCCAGTTTCTCGGATTCGTGGTAGAAAACGGGCAACTCAGAGCCGATCCGGCCAAGACGCGTGCGGTGATAGAATGGCCGACGCCTACGACGCGTAAACAGCTGCAGCATTTTCTCGGGTTTGCCAACTTCTACTGGCGCTTTATTCTACCGGCGCTTTATCAAGGACTATAGCCGTCAGGCACTGCCCCTCACTCGCCTTACGTCCACCAAGACCGCTTTACGTGGGATAGCCTCGCAGAAGCCGCGTTCAAGAACCTAAAGAGAGCCTTCACTAACCCGCCGGTTCTGCACCATCCTAATCCCGATCTGTCTTTCGTTGTAGAGGTGGACACATCAGATTCAGGAGTGGGGACCGTCTTGTCCCAGCGTTCCCCGGTCGACCGGAAGCTCCACCCCTGCGCCTTCTTCTCCCGCCGGCTCTCTCCGGCAGAAGCTAACTACGATGTGGGCAATCGGGAACTTTTGGCCGTGGTCTTGGCGCTCTAGGAGTGGCGCCACTGGCTGGAGGGCACCCTGGAGCCATTCACGGTTTTCACAGACCACAAGAACCTTTCCTTCATTCGATCCATGAAAAGACTAAATCCGCGGCAGGCGCGTTCTTCGCTCCTGCTTAGCCGCTTCAACTACACCTTGATTTATTGCCCAGGTTCACGAAACACCAAGCCCGATGCCTTGTCACGTATCCACAACTCCTGGGAGGAGGAGGAGGAAGGCCCGGCAAGCGTGGTGCCAAGTCATCGCGTGGTGGGGGGCCTGCAGTGGAGGATCGAGCAACAGATCCGGGAAGCGCAGGAGGAGACCGATGCTCCGGCCGGATGTCCCGAGGGACGACTGTACGTCCCGACCCAACATCGCGCGGAGGTGATTAAATGGGGACATGCATCCAAGCTGGCCTGCCACCCGGGCATTCGCCGCACCCTGGGACTGATCGGGCAACACTTCTGGTGGCCATCCTTAAAGACTGACGTAACAGACTATATTCGGGCATGCTCCGCTTGCGCCACCAGCAAATCCTCTCACCAACCGCCGGCGGGACTCCTGCAGCCCCTACCGATTCCTGCACGTCCATGGTCCAATATTGCCTTGGATTTCGTCACCGGTCTACCCGCATCACGAGGAAAGACAGTCATCCTGACCATCGTGGACCGGTTCTCCAAATCAGCGCACTTCATCCCTTTGTCCAAGCTTCCTTCCGCTCTGGAAACGGCCAACCTCCTGGTACAACACGTGTTGAGACTGCACGGGATTCCGGACGACCTGGTGTCCGACCGTGGGCCGCAATTCATCTCACGGGTCTGGAAACGGTTTTGCCAGTCGCTGGGAGCTACGCCGAGCCTGTCTTCCGGGTACCATCCGCAGTCCAACGGTCAGTCGGAGAGGGCCAACCAGGACCTCGAAGCGGCTCTTCGGTGCGTTTGCAACAACCAGCCTTCGTCCTGGGTCGACCACCTACCTTGGGAAGAATACGCCCATAACACCCTGGTCTCATCTGCCACCGGGCGGTCCCCCTTCATGACCGCCTATGGCTACCAACCGCCGCTGTTCCCTACGCAGGCAGGCGCGGAGGAGGTGCCGTCGGTCCAGCGCCACCTCAAGAGAGCCCACCAGGTATGGAGGGAGGCCAGGGCGGCTCTCTCCCGAACCGCGCAGCGCAACCAGCGAATCGCGGATCGCCGTCGATGACCTGCACCCGCTTACAAGACCGGGGACCAAGTCTGGCTGTCCACTCGGGACCTCAACCTAGCGGCGTCATCCCGGAAACTGGGTCCGATATTCGTGGGACCCTTTGAAGTGGAAGCTATCGTCAACCCCGTCTCCGTCCACCTGAAGTTGCCCCCCACCATGAAAATACGTCTCCTTGATCAAGCCGGCTCCTACCTGCCACATGGTTCCTCTTTCCACCCCACCACCACCTCCGGAGATCATTGACGGGGGCCCAGCGTACAAGGTACAAGAGATTTTGGACTCCAAGCGCAGGGGAAGGGGTTTCCAGTACCTGATCGACTCGGAAGGCTATGGTCCGGAGGAGCGTCAGTGGGTTCCCCGCTCCTGGATCCTGTTTCCATCTCTGATCCGCGACTATCACAACGCTCACCCCTCCAAACCAGGTGGTCCGCCGAGAGGCATCCGTTAAGAGGGGGGGGGGGGGGGGTACTGTCACGATCCGTGTCTGTTTGTTTTTCAGCGAGTGGGCGTTCCCTCCGCGCTCGTCCCGTCGCACGTCATCGGGCAGGGAGAGACGCGCCTCAAGCCGCGCAGCTGAAACTGATCAAGTCATGATTACAGACTACTTAAGCCACCGCAGAGGATCAGTCGGCGTCGGATGATTATCCTGCGATGCTCACGTTCATGCTTCACGTTCTTGATTTTGCCTTTCTTGTTCCGTGTATTGATTGTTACGTTTTCTGTATTTTCTGCCTCAGCTACTTTTCGGCTCGCTTTATGTTCTCGTGTTCGCTATTTGGATTTCCCTTATCCTTTCATGGTAAGCCATTCTCGTTTTCTTGTATTCCTTGCTATTAAAGGATAATGTAATCATGGCAGTCAATCTAAACAGAGCAAAGGGTAGACTGCTAGGAGCCACCAGTATGACTTTTGTTGTCCCGGCATGAAAGTCCATTGTTTCAGAGGTGTCTCGTTCACACCTCCTTTGTTGCAGCCTTGATCCAATCTTCCTGCATTCCTCTCCTCAGGGTCTTGTCATTAGCATGGTCCAAACTTCGGATACACTTAAAGGATTTCATGCATTTGACTATTAAAGGAATATAAGAGTTTGAGCTTAACATAGTTCATTAGATGTTGCTGCATCCAGTGTATGAAAGTGTGATACTGTAAAGTGCTGAGCGTGTGACTGGTGGAGCGGAACGGTGTGTGGGGTGCGAGAATGTGTAAGAATGGAATGTTTTAGAAGCAGACGGTGCTGAGCGAGACGAGATGACTCCGGGGGCTGTGGGGGAAGGAGGAGCCATCAAAAGATCACACGCAGGAGGAGCCACGGGATTCGGCGGGGGAAGAAAGACCAATGAGAACAAGCTGAAGTTAACTGCAGGATACACATAGCCAATAGAATCATGCCAGGATGCCTTTGTCTTTGTATAATTTACATATTGTATATTATGAATGACTACTGGGCAACTCGGAAAAGTTCTGTTCTGTTCCGTTCTGTTGGTGGCAAGAGAGGTGTAGAGTTTTATTGAGAGGGATCCGAGACCCAGGCGAATATGTAGTAAATCTGTGTATTGGGAATAAATCCACTCGTGCGTGAAAATGCCGGCTTCCTGATACCTTTCTATTGCAGAACGAGCGCGCATATTGTTGGATTAGTGAGAGTTGGGTAAAGTCGCAAATTGGAGTCAGATTACTAATTTGAGTTTACATTGGTTTAAAATTAAATTCTAACATTGATTTAAAGCTAAATTCCAACACTATGCAAGCGCTTTAAGTTTAATCATCGTTTTGCTTTCCTGGTGGGACTGCGTCCACCAGCGTTTTCCGTTATCGTTCCCCGCGACGGTTGTAACTATTGATATGTGCCTCTATTTAGATTTCCCCCGAATTCATACTCCAGTATTTGTGTGGATTGATTACTCTTTGACGGTCCCAATGGCCGAGTGGTCTAAGGGCGCCGCGTTCAGGACCCAGTCTCCCCAGGAGGACTGGGTTCGAATCTCGAATTTCCCCATTGTGGGACTAATAAAGGGAATATTAAACACCTTGTCGGAACCTCTTTCCGTTGTCAGCGTTTTGAGAGTCCACCCTCCGCTTACGGCCTCGGCCGGACAGCGACCTTGTCACTTATCCACCCACACACTTCCTTAATTCCCCTAATTAACAATAAGGGAGTAATCTCATCACCATTGTCTATGTCCAGAAATACCGTAAGGTCTTAATAAAAAATTATGCTCTCAGCCACAACATTGCTCACCATTCCATCGCCGTCCAAACCTTGTCTCTTGGTAGCCGCCTGCATGTCATCAGGCACTCGATTCAATGGCTGCTCCATGATTTGTCCTAATGAGTCCATTGAACCTGGATCCGGGAGAAAAAAAGGGGGGAATGGGATAGGGGAGAAGAAACAACAAAACCCCCCCTCCACAGCACGGAGGCTGGGAGGAGAAAAAAAAAAACTAAACAAAAGCTCTTAAAAATTCAGAAAAGATCAACCAAGATTTACCACGAAAAAAAGACATAAACCAGGAGCATTGAGCTCTAACTGTCAGCTCTGCACACTCACGCAGAGTGACAATCAGGCACACCTGCAACCACTCAACCAACCACACCTGGGCGTTCTCAGGGTAGTATGGCCGTAAGCAACAATGCCTTTCAAAATTTTGCATTTTATACATGTGGTCTTTATTGTGGCAAATACTTCAATCCAAAAATACGTAACAAGAATCTGAAACTATAACCACAGTCACAAATGTGTAACAACAATCTAGAATGCATGATTGAAGTCACAGATATATGACAAATATCAGCAAATGTGTACAATGATTTGTTGGCACGTACACATGGTTATATGCGGACAAAAATCCGTAGATGGGTGACCTGTAAAAACGGGACCTTTTGATTGGCTGTGTTCTTACAGGTGACGTTTGCTACAGCCCTGCCGCGGACGACTCGCAAATGCGTGTGCTGATTTGCAAATGCGTGTCAGGAGACGTGTGTGGCTCCGTAGCTACACATTCGGACCACATGGGGGCACTAATATTATACCAGCCCCGTACCACCAATATATACACCAATAACATGAAGGGGCGTTCACTGCTATCCACCCATGGTCACGTACCATTTATTTGACCTTATATAAATTAAATTGCAATAAATGGAAGAATAAAGTGGAACTAATAAAATAAGAACCAATGATATAACGAGTGAAGCTAAAAAAAATGAATGAAGCTTCTCCACACCAGCTAATTGCCACTGGTCGGATAACGGCGGTCCTAAAAGCTGCTGGTCCTATACCCGTGGTAAGCGATAGATTAATTATATTTAAAATAGACGGCCCTAGGGTCGTAAACAGTTCTTTAATTAGTTTGCCAGGAAGCGGATCGAGCATACAAGTTGTCGGTTTTGCCGCACTAACCAATTTTGTTAGGCTTTCAAGAGATATTTTTTTAAATTGAAATAAGGTTATCCGACAGTTATCAGCCCTAATGTCCCTATTAACACCATTTATCGCGGAGTTCGACGGAATTTTAAGAACAGTGTCTTTAATCTCATCACGAATACACTCAATCTTCTGAGTAAAGAATTGCATGAAATCGTGAGCTGAATAGGATGAGCGATCCGAGATAGGTTGCTGTTGCCTTAGCATTGCTACGGTATCAAATAAATATTTAGGGTTGTTTTTATATAAGACATTTAATCTAGAATAATAATTAGTTTTGGCAAGATCAAGCGCTTCTTTGTATATTAGTAAACTATCACACCATGCCTGACGGAAGACCTCAAGTTTGGTCGCACGCCATTTGCGCTCAAGCTTCCTACAAGATCGTTTCAGTCTGCGCGTTTCCTCTGTAAACCACGGAGTAAGCCTCTTTGGACGAGTTTTAGTTTTTAAAGGTGCGATGGAGTCAAGCGCATTTAACAAAGTGACATTAAAGTTGTTTGTGAGATCATTAATCGTACCAATATAACTAGGAAACGAAGCAGTTGCTAAAGGGAGTAGCTCAGAGAGCGCAGCGGTGGTTGAGGAGCTAATGTTGTGGCTGCTATAGCTTTGATTATGGTCAGAACGATGACAATGAGCCAAGACTGTCAGGATTGCCTTACGGCAAGGAGGAGGTGGACCCAATAGGCGAGGAGGCAGGGAGGTGGATAGGGTTAAGGGAATTTATTAACTGGATCAAACAAAGACAAACAACGTGGCAGGGTGCAAAATAACAAGGCAACTAAACGTGACTAAATTGGAACAAGGACAAAGAACACAACGAGACGGGAACAAACTAAGCGGGAGGTACGAAAAGGGACGGGAAGAGGTGACCAGAGCTGGGGGCATGAACGAGAGCATGAACGAGAGCGTGAGCGGGAGCAAGAGCGGGAACGAGGACAAGAGCATGAACAGGAACAAGACGTGGTCGTGACAGTCCGTAGGTAGCGGCAAAGAAGGAACAATGACCCGACACTGCGTTGTCGGTCTGGGAGGTTTAAGTAGTCCGAGTAATCAGGGGAGCAGATGGGAATCAGGTGCGTGATGAGGGTAACGGGGAACAGGTGCGTGGCTGGGGAGGACGAGTGCTGAGGGGAAACGCTATCACAGCTGACAAAACAATAACAGAAAGCACATGACAGGAAGGAGGGAAGAAAATAACAACACAAACACTGACATGCGCGACGCGGGTCATGACAAAGACTTCAAATTTGATAAAGTAATGGTCAGATATAGCACTAGTATATGGTAATACAATTATTTTTGAGGATGCTAAGCCTCGGGTTATCACCAAATCTAACGTGTTACCAATTATATGCGTTGCTTCATTTATTATTTGCGTGAAACCAAACATCAATTATTGTCCGAAACGCCACGGTAAGTGGTTCCGACGGGAGATTCATATGAATGTTGAAGTCGCTCGTGATAAGTTTATTATCCGCATGAGTTAGTAAATCAGCTACAAATTCAGAAAATTCATCTAAAAAGCGTGAGTAAGAGCCAGGCGGACGGTAAAGAACGGCAAGATAAAACGGCAGCGCGGCTGTGGATCGCATAATGAGAACTTCAAATGTTTTAAAGGAATTGCTCGGACAAGGACTAAGTTTTAGATTAGATTCGGAAATTAGGGCTACACCCCCGCCTTTCTTTTGAGGGCGCGCAACATGCGAGCTCACGAAGTTTGGAGGCTGTCACGATCGCCTTACGGCGAGGAGGAGGTGGACCCAAAAGGCGAGGAGGCAGGGAAATGGATCACGTTAGGGGAATTTATTAAAGGGATTCAACAAGGAAAAATAACGGGGAAGGGAGCAAAATAACAAAGGTAACAAAACGTGACTAATAGAAAAAGAGGGCGAGGAACGAAAGCAGGGGCAAAACGCTGAGGGACGTAAACGGGAACGAGAATATGAACAAGCACAGGGACGAGAACAAAACGCGGTCGTGATAGTCCGTAAATAGCGGCAATGACCCGACACGGAGTAGTCGGTATGGGGAGCTTAAATAGTCTGGTCATTAAGGGAGCGGATGGGGATCAGGTGTGTGACGGTTAACGGAGAACAGGTGCGTGGCTGGTGAGGACGAGTGCTGAGGGGGAACGCCCCCACTCAGCTGACAAAACAATAACACAAAAGCATGGAAAGGTAAAAATAATAACAAAACCCTGCCATGCCCGACGCGGATCATGACAGAGGCGAAGCCTCATTTAGCGGTAAAAACTGATTCGGTTTTAACCAGGTCTCGCAAAGACCAATCATGTTAAGATTATGGTCTCTAATAAGGTCATTAACTAAAAAGGCTTTCGATGAAAGTGATCTAATTTTTAAAAAACAGAGTTTCAGTAAAATAGGTCTCTCTAAGTTATTCCGCGCAACAGGACTCCTGGTCATAATATTAATGAGATTGCCTTGCCTAGGGCCCGGATTGTACCTCGAGCAACTATAAACGCAGCGAGAATTTCCGACGGTCGGAATCCGATAGTTATTTATCAGCTTTCGAGTGCTATTATTTTGAGAGAATTTTTATTCTATCACTACCTACAGGTTTTAGGTTGCTGTACAGGTTTTGTAAGACCTGCCAAGTATTCTCTGGAGTGACTTGATTAGGTTTCATTTTTATACTTGTATGATAACTTTCGTTGTAACTGTCGAGTTGTTCTTGTAATACGTCGATATAACGACGTGTGTTCTCGGCGGTGAAATATCTCCACATTCTGGTTTTTTAAAGTTAGATTAAACCTTTCGACCACCGAGGCTTTCAAATCACTGGCAGTTGCAAAATGATGAATATTGTGTTTTTTCATCAACCTTTGAAAATGCTTGTTGAAAAATTCCTTCCCCTCGTCTGTTTGTAATTTTTGAGGGACGCCGCTAAGGAGCAAAACCGATTCAAAGGCTCGAACGACTTCTGGTCCCGTCTTGTTCATCAAGACACGCGCGTATGCACGCCTTGAAAACACATCGATGACCGTGAGTAAATATTTAAAACCGTCATTATACTCCGCCAGAGCCTGCATTCGCATAGATCGGCCTGAAATTGATTCATAGGTTTTGAAACAAACACTCTGTTACTAGGGAAATTAATTCGAGCCGGTTTGTGCAAGGTGTATGCATCTTGTCAGAAAGACTTGGGGGGGGAACCAAAGTTTCGTTCCGCATCGACGCAATACTAGGACGGGTTTCATAATAAGGTAACACTTCCGCTCCTCT
Organism: Idiotropiscis lumnitzeri; assembly: GCF_059441095.1. NCBI lineage: Eukaryota > Metazoa > Chordata > Actinopteri > Syngnathiformes > Syngnathidae > Idiotropiscis > Idiotropiscis lumnitzeri. The sequence goes on along the minus strand of NC_142395.1, from coordinate 4,203,124 downwards.
CGCGGCACCCGTTGGTGTGCGTCTACTGATTAAAAGTAAGTATTCCGGCCATGTTACGTATTGTTAACATATGTATTCCAAATATGTGTTAATTGTATCTCGTTTTGGCAATACGCCGCGTGTATTGCCTCGTTTGTGTCGCCGCGGGTGGCGATGTGCTCCGGGAGTGAGTCTGTGCTAAAAATAGAACAGTGCCGTTACTGCACCCGGCGGGCGCTACTATCGCCGTGTTGTACTCGTCATCCTAGCGCTATTGTAGCCCTTGTTATGTCATTGTAATGTGAATGTTGATTTATCATCACTTTGGTCTATATTTATATTAATTCAAACATATTGTTTTCTTCTGTTTCAGACCACACACACACACACACACACACACACACACACACACACACACACCCCCACACACCCCTACTCACTAAAGGATAATGTAATCATGGCAGAACAAAGGGTAGACTGCTAGGAGCCACTTTTGTGATCCCGGCATGGAAGTCCATTGTTTCAGAGGGGTCTCGTTCACACCTTTGTTGCAGCCTTGATCTAATCTTCCTGCATTCCTCTCCTGAGGGTCTTGTCATTAGCATGGTCCAAACTTCGGTTACACTTAAAGGATTTCATACATTTGACTATTAAAGGAATATAAGAGTTTGAGCTTAACATAGTTCATTAGATGTTGCTGCATCCAGTGTATGAAAATGTGATACTGTAAAATGCTGAGAGTGTGTGTGGGGGTGAAACTGTGTGTGTGGGAGCATAAGCAACAGAATGGGGGTTGCGGGGGTTGTGCAAGGATGGAATGTTGCAGGATCACCAGAAGGAGGGGAAAGCCGAGATGAACAAAGCACAACCAGGAGGAGTCGCCACGGGATTTGGCGGGAGAAGAAAGACCAATAAGAGCAAGCTAAAGTTAACTGCAGGATACACATAGCCAATAGAATCATGCCAGGATGCCTTTGTCTCTGTGCCATTTGCGTATTGTACAGTATGAATCATTACTGGGCAACTCGGGTAGTACATTCGCTGGTGGCAAGAGAGGTGTAGAGTTGTATTGAGAGGGACCCGAGACCCAGGTGCCATGTAGAAAATTTGAGTATTGGGAATAAATCCACTTGTGCGTGAAAATGCCGGCTTCCTGATACCTTTCTATTGCAGAATGAGCGCGCATATTGTTGGATGAGTGAGAGTTGGGTAAGGTCGCAAATTGGAGTCAGATTACTAATTTGAGTTTACATTGGGTTCAAATTAAATTCTAACATTGATATAAAGATAAATTCCAACATCACGCATTCCTACACATATCTATACACTTCCAATGATATGTGACTCCCCTTATTGACATGAAAGATATTCCAGTTTCCTGATTCTCTGACCGGAATCAACGGTCCATACTGCCCGCTTCAACCAGTGTAATTTCTAAGCTAATGTGGACAAGACTGCATTATAACAAGTGGTCCTTCGAGCCGGATTGGAGCAAAGCTAAAGCACTGTGGACCCTGCAGCGACTACGGAAGAGACATCGAGTGGGCCCAGCAGAGAATCCCGTTTGCCCCCTCATCTAATGGACGATGAAGTTGGCTATTCGGTCCCCGGATCACATTCTCCAATCACTTCATCCCGCTCCAGCGGCAGAATCAGAAGTACTTCGAGGAGATCCCATCGCTCTGTAACCAACACCCGTTCCTACTCAGGGAGGCACACAACCTATTCCGTTGGCCACTATCCACAAGATGGAGTCTCCCCAATCCAAGCGGCAATTCTGGACGAGAATACTAAACAACTTCAGATGGTTAATCTTCAAAGACAGCTGGCTGAAGATGCGGAAGCTGAGCGCGAGCTCCAACAACTGCAAGCTCAAACCAAGGCAGCGCAACAGGCACAAGAAGAAGCCGGGCGGCACGGTGGCCGAATGGTTAGCACGATGGCCTCACAGTGAGAGACAGCATCGGGCGTGGGTTCAATCCCGGCTCCGGCCATCCTGTGTGGAGTTTGCATGTTCTCCCCGTGCCTGCGTGGGTTTCCTCCGGGTACTCCGGTTTCCTCCCACATTCTAAAAACATGCATGGCAGGCCGATTACAGGGACAACGGATGCAAATTAGCCATTGGCTATAATCTGGCATATTTACAGGAAACTGTTTGATTAATATGCACTGTCCCTGTATACTTTCAAAAATAAAAACAAATACAAATACAAATACAAGCAAAGGAGGCCATTAGCATACGCCTCGAACAAAGCCGCAGACTACAACAATTAAGAGCGGATGTGGAAATAGCTAAACTGGTCACGTCAATGCTCAGCATGAACAGCACCACATCGAGCACCTATCAGCCAATCCCACCAGCTAGTCCTGCACCAGGCAACCTTGCACCTCCTCACGCCAACTCATATCCAACAATGGGCAAACAACAATCCCCCAATCTAGTCGAAACAGCTGCTGCAGCACAACCGTTACCTACGGCAGCGCCAACAACGATCCATGATGGAGCGGCTGCTCTAATACAAAGTGAGCAACTTAATACGACTCACGGCCCGTCATTCCAGCAGACAGGCCAAGAATGGGAGCCTCCTCGAGCTTCTTCCATTCCCATCCAGGCTCCTACATCAGCACCTGCCCCCTATCCTGGTCTACAGCCACAACTCGGAGCAGATATGCTGATCGCTTCTGCCTTTGGCATCCCAAAGACAACGCTGCCAGTGTTTGAGAGCGGTTGTGAGAGTGACTTTGCTCTGCTGAAGATGGCATTGGACAGTCTACTCAACAACCACACTCACCTGAGTGAGCAGTATAAGTATCAAGTATTACTAAGTCACTTGAAGCTACCTAGTGCTCTCCAACTCGCCAAGGCGTATATGCACCACACAAGCCCATATACAGCTGCCCTCAACGCGCTACAAGATAAATACGGTCAACCGAGGCATCTCATCCAATCAGAGCTTGGTGCCATCCTGAACTCACCCGCACTCAAGATAAGTGATGCCAACAGTTTCGACTCCTTCGCTTTCTCCATCCAATCTCTTGTGGCCATGCTGAGGACTCTTGAAGGCTACAATGGCATTGAACTTATGTGCGGGTTGCACGTCGACAGACTGTTGAGTAAATTGCCTCCCTATTACCGTGACAGCTTCGTGGAGTATTGTCTCAATAGAGGAATCCTACAATCAGGTTTTGACCAAACCTACACGCTCCCTGATCTTGCTGCATGGTTCTATGTCAAATCACAAGCCAAACGCATCTCCAGCCGTGCCGCAGCCTTGTACCAGCCCGAGCCAAGCAAGACAGCTAAAACTACAAAGAAGTCTAGCTCAACTACTTATAAGGAGCAGTCCACGTCCGTTTTAACTGTGAACGAAGAGTCCCTTCGTCCCAAGCCTGCAAAGCAGAAATCAGCTTCCAAGCCACAGCCCTACTGTCCTCCCTGTGACAATAAGGATCATTACCTGAACTCCTGTGACAATTTCAAGAAGCTCACCCCCACTCAGATCGGCCAATGGATCAAGGATGGAAACCGCTGCTGGAAATGCGGCCGCAGCCACCTCGCTGAGAACTGCAACGTCAAACGTCCTTGTAAGGTCTGCCAAGAACAACACCTCACAGTCCTCCATGATTCCATCCGTGAAACCTCCAATGCCGTCCTGGTGGTGAACCCAGCTTCCACAAAGGTCTATCTTGACCGCCCCAATCGTGCACAGCGAGTGATGCTAAAGGTGGTAAGAGTCCTCATTCATCATGGCAAGCAAGCGATGGAAGCATATGCAATCCTCGACGACGGTTCGGAGCGGACGATTGTTTTGTCTCAAGTTGTCCGGTCCTTCAAGCTACCAGGAGCGCCGGAGACCCTTCCCATTCAGACGAAACATCACAATGTAAAACAGCTGGAGGGCCTTACCGTCACATTTGAAGTGTCCCCTCTTGCCACTCCTAACAAGGAATACCTCGTCTCCAATGCATTCTCTGCTGACGGGCTATGCTTTGCTGAGCACAGCTACCCCATCGCTGCTCTACAAAGGGCATATAGGCACTTACGAGGCATCCCACTACAGGCTGTTGACCATGTGCACCCACTCATCCTCATCGGCTCCGATATGTGCCATCTCATCACCCCAGTGCAGCCGACCATCAGTGGGTCCCCCAGAGGGTCCCGTTGCAGTCTGTACACGCCTTGGCTGGTGCCTCCAGGGTCCCATGACTCCAGTCCAGAGCCGTCACAGTCCAGCTCAGTGTCTGCATATCTCTACAGCGTCGGTAAATACAGAGTTACTGCATCATGTGCAGCGCCTCTGGCAACTGGACACTCTACCCTACTATGAGAAGGCAGTTACGAGGTCTAAGCTTGACCAACAAGCACTCAATCTTCTCCAAACCGCTACAATCCGGGTCGACACAGGAGGAATTTCACGCTACGCTACGCCACTACTCCGTCGCTCTCCCCCCATTCCACTTCATGCCCCGAAGGAAGCAGCACTACCAAGTCTTCGCAGCACTGAACGTAGACTTGCCAAAGACCCATCCAAAGCTGCCACCTATTGCGCTGAGATCCAAAAGCTGGAAGCTGAAGGCTATGTGGCGAAGATCACAGCTGAAGAAGCACGCAGGTCGGCGGAGTCCTGGTACATCCCGCACCACCTTGTACACCATAACGGCAAGGACCGTATTGTTTTTAATTGCTCCTTTCAATACAAAGAAACGAACAACTGCTCCCAGGCCCCACATTAGGTCCAACTTTGCTGGGAGTGCTTCTGAGGTTTCGCCAGCACAGCGTAGCTATCAGTGGCGATATTCGAAGTATGTTCCACCAGGTGCTCTTGCTCGCCTCTGACAAACCCATCTTGCGTTTCTTGTGGAGAAACATTCAAAGAGAGGAGGGACCTGAGATTTATGAGTGGCAAGTCCTGCCTTTTGGGACCACCCCTGCTGCGCAACATACGCTCTGCAGCGACATGTGAAAGACTCCCAAGCCAACCAACAAGGACTTTCAGAAGTTGTGACACAAGCATTCTATGTTGACAACTGTCTTTACAGCATGCCTGATCCTGCACATGCCAAGGCTGTTGTGGACGGATTATGCAACATCCTCGCCGAAGGTGGCTTCGAGATAAGACAGTGGGCGATCAATCTGCCTTCAGTCATCAATCACTTGCCCACCAACGCAAGATCTGTCCGTAGCGATCTGTGGTTGTCCCGTGTTAGCCACGACCTGGACGAGCCAACACTGGGTCTACAGTGGAACTGTCTCGACGACACCATGGGATATCGACACCGCTCACCAGAGCCTCTTCAGCCCACACTGAGAAACCTGTACAAAACTCTGGCAAGCCAATATGATCCGTTGGGCTTCATTGTACCTTTTACAACTAGAGCCAAGGTTCTCATCCAAGATCTCTGGAAGCAGGATCTGAGCTGGGACGACCCCATAGAACATGAACAGCTTAAAGGCGGTGGCTTACCTGGGTCGAAGAGCTCCCCAACCTCCTTCAAGTGCAGTTTCCCAGAGCTTACACGCCCCCCCAGCTAACCTCGATGCTCAAATCAAGGCTTCAGACTTCACCAGCGCAGAGAGGGCCTTGTTAGTTCAAGCCCAAGCTGATTCCTTCCGAGCTGAAGTTAAGGCCCTTAAGGTGCTGCGCCCACTCCCTTCAGGAAGCAGACTCAGTTCCCTTGCGCCGGAGTATGAGCAAGAAACTGGCCTCGTCCGTGTTGGGGGGAGGCTTCGACGAGCTACAGATCTTGAAGCTGAAACCATCCATCCAATAAATATGGAACCAGGACACCCTCTCACAAAGTTACTCATTAAGGACTGTGATGAAAGGCTCCACCATCCCGGCGCAGAACGCATCCTGGCAGAACTACGGCGCCAATTCTGGATCCTAAGAGGGCGCGAAGCGATCCGTAAGCACCAATATGGCTACCGTGAGTGTCAGTTCTGGCGAGCTAAACCCCAGAGTCCAAGAATGGCCGATCTTCCACCCGCAAGGCTGAGGCTCTACAAACCTCCCTTCTATTCAGTTGGTGTTGACTGTTTTGGCCCATTCCTTATAAAGATAGGTCGTCGCCAAGAGAAAAGATGGGGCATTTTATTCAAATGCATGACCACAAGATGCCTCCACTTGGACCTTCTCGAGAGTTTAGACTCTGACGCCTTTTTGCTCTGCCTTCGCCGCTTTATAGCCCGCAGAGGGAGGCCATTTGAGATTCTTTGCGATAACGGCACAAACTTCACTGGTGGTTGCCGCGAACTCCAGGAGGCCTTCCAGGCAATGAGCTCTCCACTTCAAGCACATCTCGCAGAGCAGAAGATACAGTTCCGATTTAATCCTCCAGCATCCCCGCACTTCGGCGGAACATGGGAGAGAGAGGTGAGGTCGATTAAAGCTTCCCTGAGAGTCGTCCTGAAAGAACAAGTGACTCCGGAGCCAGTTCTCCGCACACTACTCGTCGAGGTAGAAGGTATCCTGAATGCCAAGCCACTTGGATATGTTTCAACGGATATCGCTGATCCAGACCCCATAACACCGAATATTTTGCTCATGGGAAGCAGAGATTCATCCTTCCACAAGCCATCTACGACAGTGAAGACCTTCTTGGGCGACGTCGGTGGCGACACAGCCAGGTGCTTGCTGACAACTTTTGGTCATCCTTTGTCCGTCACTATCTACCTGGTCTTCAAGGTCGTCAGAAGTGGCAATCCGACTCCAAGGGGTTCAGTGTCGGTCAAGTGGTCCTCGTCGTGGATCCTCGTCTCCCGAGAGCATCCTGGCCGCCTATATTTGGACAGCCTGACGACGTCATTTATCCCTCCCCCTGTCTCAAACCAGTATGTTACCAACGATACAAGTCAGGACATGTACCCCTTGGGCCGCCTATATTTGGACAGCCGGATGACGTCATTTATCCCGCCCCCTGTCTCAATCCAGTATAACTAAAGCCCAAACCACGCTCCAGACAGACAAGCCAATTTTTTCCAGCTGTAGAGCCATACCTACACCTCATGAAAATAAAGATGCTCAGAACAAGACGCCTCATGGCCCTGAGCACCACCACCCCGAGAAGGGTGTCACCCATCAGGGCACCTGAACGGGTCGAAAACAACATTGCAGAACTCCCTTCAGGTAAACGATGCAACTAATTATGAGTTACATTTCTATAAACCATATCTATATAATATTTAATAAAAGTATCTTTGTATTGCAGATAGCGGTATGGACGAACCCACACTCGATCATGATCTGACTATGGTTGAAAAAGCTGTCGATGTAGAGACCGTTACAACTTCAGACAGGAGCCGTGCTAACACCCCTACAAATGTAGGCGAGGACCAGGTTGAGATGCCTGGTCCATCACACGCGAACCAGGCTGTGCGATCGTACTCTACATGGTTTGACATCCCGGGAACCTGACCTACTACCGTCCCATCCTCGCACAACACCTGCGAGCCGTCATATCGAGGATGGATTCGTCCTGATACTCCGCCTTCGACCCCTCCGATGACCCCCATATCATCTCCTGAATCTTCACAAAACGATGAGGTACCACGACCCAGTTGGTCCGATCAAGCGCTATCAAACATCGAGTATGACTCCTCGAAGGTTCATACTATGACCGAACCAAACCCCAGCCCTGCATCTATTCCCGAGGGATGGGTTGATATGGATGTTGTAATAGTCATTAAAGCAGCGATTCTTTATATTCTCAATCGCTTTTTGCTAAGGTATCAGAAAAGACAGGGTTGTTTGTTTGTTGTAAATAATAAAAAAAAAGCCCAGGTTGCGATGGTCTAACGGCAGAGTTCTTTAAGGCTTTTATGAAAAAGCTGTCACCTATTTTGCTTAATTTGTTTCATCACATGGAAAAAAAAGATCTGGTCCCTTCATCATTTTGCGAAGGTACCGTTACGTTAATACACAAAAAAGGTGCGTCTGAACAATTGAGCAACTATAGACCGATTAGTCTTTTGAACACTGACTATAAAATCTTAGCCAAAGTTTTAGCAGCTCGTCTCAAGAAAGTAATAGGTAGTGATGGGTCCAACGACACCGAGGCGTCGATGCGCGCGCCGAGCTTCCAGGGCAAATCCCGTGTCGGTGCGCGTACTGCTTTGAGAAAGTCACGTGACCACTACCAGAATCGTGTCGACACAGCGGTCGCGCGCCAAACTGTGTTCATAAGGAAGCGCATCTGTCAACAGGATGGACGCTCAAAACAAGCATTGAGTTATTAGCGCGTTACTTTGCGTTAAAGATCCGCAAGATGGAAGACGTCACTGTTGATGCGCACTCAGAGGTGCAGCGCTATATGTCAGCAGGACACGTTGCACGTACGGAAGACCCGCTCTTATACTGGAAGTCCATGGAGGCAACGTTCCCTCACCGATTTATATTAGCCACACAGGCGTTGTGCACACCGGCCTCTTTAGTGCCTTGTGAGAGGATCTTCTCAAAGGCGGGGGAAATTGCCTCAAAAAAAGAAATAGACTGAATAACAAAACGCTGGAGAAACACATTTTTTGGAATAAAAATCTTTAATTACAATGAGTCCATTGTCATTCACAACACTTTTACTTGGGCATTCAGACAGATGTTCTCTTAATTTATCAACTGCATCTCAAATATCAAAGATTTTTTTTTATGAAATTGCGTGCATGTAAAAATAATGTGAAAGCAAATGCCTAATCAGAATCAGAAATCCCTTTGTCATTGTACTCAAGTGTGCAACGAGATTAGAGAGCTCCCCTCTCCAGTGCAATACAACAATAATTCAGTTAAATATATAAATTAGATAAGAGAATAATTAGTGCGATGGAAAGTAATACGAAATAGGATATATAAAAACACATCACGTCGCTAATCAATGGAATTGGATAAAATTAGTTTGACAGATCAGTGTCAGATGACCCTGTCAAATGTTTCCTGCAAGTCCACCAGGTGTCAGTATTCAGCAACACAGTGTCAACACAGTGTCAATACATTGTGTCACTGTGTCGAAACGATACAGGATGCCTCATCTACCCATCACTAGTAATAGGTAACATCATCTCCGAAACGCAGTCATATAGCATTCTGACAAGGGATATTTCAGAAACTATTTTAAATATAAAGTATTTAACTAAACACATGGCTGCCTCGTGCGGAATTCATGTGAGCCTCGATTTCGAAAAAGCCTTTGATAGGGTGGAGCACTCTTTTTTATGGAAGGTGCTTGACAAATTTGGATTTGGGTCTTCTTTTACCAATTGGATAAAACGCCTGTACGCAAACGCAGCCAGTAAAATCAAAGTGAATGGACTACTGACAGGACCTGTTAAATTGGGAAGGGCAGTGAGACAGGGGTGCCCCTGTCCTCACTACTCTTTAGCCTTGTTGTAGAACCACTAGCGGCCCTCCTCAAACAAAATAACAGCATAAAAGGCATTTGGACACCGAGTGGACTCGAAGTTAAGATTCTACAGTATGCGGACGATACGAATCTGTTTGTCAGAGACGTGGAGAGTCTAAGTGTAGCTCTTAACGAGCTCAACATTTTCTGCCAAGCCTCGGGTGCTAAAGTCAATTTTGATAAGTCCAACATGGTCGTTTTTGGTACCACCAGCGCTGTGCCAAAGACCTGGGGTTTTAAAGAGGCCACGCTCAGCCAAAAATTTCTTGGTGTTTGGATTGGGGAGAACACTTCTCATTGTGATGAACAGCAATGGGAAACAGTTTTACCGCAAGTAAAATCCACTTTAGATATGTGGAAATTCAGGAATTTAACTCTGAAAGGGAAAACTTTGGTCATCAACAACCTGTGCATTTCAAAGTTAATTCACTCACTGACTGTCACTCACATGTCTGCGAATGTTTTAAATAGATTAAATTTAACATTTAATTATTTCTTGTGGAAGAGGGAAAGAGGTTTCATTGGGCACTATAGCTTGATCGGTGATGTCAAATTGGGTGGCTTAAATTTGATGGACATCTGTACCAAGAAGGCTGCACTACCTTTAAAGCTGCTCAGAAAGTTTTTAAATCCTGCCTTCTCTGCTCCCTGGAAGGACTTTCTTATGCCAATTTTAGAAGGTTTAGGCCGCTACGGCATTTTTAATCTCTGCCAGATGTTGCCTCGCACGATGTTCCCCCCTCTGGACCCCTTTGAAAAGGAAATCTTAGAGGCGTGGTGGGCATTGCGGCCATGGGTTAGGACAGAGCCAATGTCACTGCATCAACTGCAGAACATTCCACTGAGGTTCAACCCCGACCTCCTGGGCGGTGAGCCAGGGAGTGGGGAAAGGATGTTAAGTGGGGTTTTAGAAAGCGCACACATCAGAATAATAGGTGATTTATTAGACCAGAAAGGGAATTTTAACATTGAACGCATTCGCACCTTGTTTCGGTTCCACAAAGTTCCCTTTCGAAGGGCCACTGTGTTGCGCTCAGTTGAAAAAATCAGAGACTCCGTGCATTGCCACTGGGGCCACCTTCTGGGGCGGATGTCACAGAGCGAAGACGCCACCACTGCGTCAGATCTAAATTATGTGCTGACCCATGGGGCTCGACTGATTAGACTGGCAGAGTGCACAACTAAACTATTCTATAAGGTGTTGCTAACCAAAGTACTTAAAAAGCCTACTGCAGAAAACGCGTGGCGTCAGGCATACCCCGCCCTGGCTTCCTCGTCCATCTGGGCTGACATGTTCAACTGGTATAATCCACCCAAGGTAAGTAACACTGATTTTAAAATAAGACACAGGATAATCTTTCCATGTACAACGCTGCATGCTTTTCTACCAAGTGCCTATGACAGAACATGTCCAGTGTGCAGAGAGGAACCTGAGGACTTCCACCATCTCATCCTCCAATGCCGAGTCGTGCGACAATTCAGATCCAGACTAGAGGATCTCATTGCCAGGAGGCTGGGGGTGAGACTCCCCTCGCCGATAGCCTGTGGTGGCGGTGACCAGAATTCCTGGCTTCTCCTGTTCGGTGTCATCCCTTCACCATTGAAAGGCCTGAATGTCAAAGCTCTCAAACTGCTCTTGGCCATCGCACTTCATGCCATCGTCATCACCAGAAACATCCATCTGTATGAAACAAGGAAAGGCGATCACTGGTCCATCTTCAAATCTTTGGTTATCTCACATCTCACCCATATTCATGCACATCAACCCCAACGTTTTGAAGGCCACTTGGCGGCGAACAACGGACTAGTTTCTGTGTCTGCTGCCAACTGTCTGGACTTTCATTTTTAATATGCATCTTTTGTTACGACTAGGAAATCTTTGGATATCCCTATTGATGTTTGTTCACGAATGTTAGGATTTTGAATCAGACCTCTTTTTGTACAGTTAATTTTACAATAAAATAAAAAAAAAAGAACGCCCGATCTCGTCCGATCTCTGAAGCTAAGCAGGGTTGGGCCTGGTTAGTACTTGGATGGAAGACCGCCTGGGAATACCAGGTGCTGTAAGCTTTTGCACCGTAAAAAAAAAAAAACTTTGACAAATGTAAGGAAGTATGCGAGCTGCTTTTTAATACATTTCCACATATTCGCCTGAGAGGCTGAGAGCACAAAATGCCAACATTCAGCGTCCCCTGCCTTTGGGTGTTGCTACAGTCTCGCCGTGGACGACTCGCAAATGCGTGTGGCAATTTGCAAATGCGTGTCTGGAGACTAGACTGTGGCTCCGGAGCCACACATTAAGACCAAAAGGGGACCCTGGGACAGGTGTAGCAGACAGATGACCCGATGCAGTCAGGTTGGGTTGGTGCAGTGAGTGTTTACTAAATAAAAAATTAATGAATCAATTTTAAAAAATGGTGTTTACTGAATGCAATAAAGGGAAGTTTAGTTAATGTGGCAATTGGCAGGTGTGGAGAAGCTTCATTCATTTTTTTTTAGCTTCACTGGTTATATCATTGGTTCTTATTTTATTAGTTCCACTTTATTCTTCCATTTATTCCAATTTAATTTAAATAATGTCAAATAAATGGTACGTGACCATGGGTGGATAGCAGTGAACGCCCCCCCATGTTATTGGTGTATATATTGGTGGTACGGGGCTGGTATAATATTAGTGCCCCCATGTGGTCCGAATGTGTAGCTACGGAGCCACACACAAGTCTCCTGACACGCATTTGCGAGTCGTCCGCGGCAGGACTGTAGCAAACGTCACCTGTAAGAACGCAGCCAATCAAAAGGTCCTGTTTTTACAGGTCGCCCATCTACGGATTTTTGTCCGCATTTAACCAAGTGTATACTCAGATTTCACATGTTGGTCAGATTTACCTGCATTGCAGAAGACACTTCAAACTTCTCTTCAAACTTGCCATCCCAACAGACTGGCAGTACTTACAGTTAGATAGTGCCAAACCACATTCTAAAATATGAAAAGAAAGAAGTTGAGTTAAAGTTTTTTTTTTTGTGTTTTTTTTTTTCATTTTAATCTTGTAATCAGAAACTCATAAAATAAATTGTTTTAAAGTCAAATTAAGCAAACTGTAATAAAATGAGATGAGAAATGAAAAATAATAATGAGAAATAGTTCACAGTTTTACAATGTACTAAATCGTCACAATCACCAGTGTAAGTAAACAAAGGTGGACAAAGTGAAAGAATCAAAATATCAAAACAATCAACAGTAAATACTGTCATGTGGCATCCATTATCTATACCGCTTCTCCTCACTAGGGTCGCGGGGGGTGCTGGAGCCTATCCCAGCTATCTTCGGGCAGTAGGCGGGGGACACCCTGGACTGGTTGCCAGCCAATTGCAGGGCACACAGAGACAAACAACCATCCGCGCTCACACTCATAACTAGGGGCAATTTAGAGTGTTCAATCGGCCTGCCATGCATGTTTTTGGAATGTGGGAGGAAGCCGGAGTACCCGGAGGAAACCCACGCAAGCACGGGGAGAACATGCAAACTCCACACAGGATGGCCGGAGCCGAGATCGAACCCACACCCGATGCTGTCTCTCACTGTGAGGCCATCGTGCTAACCAGTCGGCCACCGTGCCGCCCATATATATATATATATATATATATATATATATATATATATATATATATATACTGTTAAAAAGGTCAGGTCGTTTTGTAGTATGCCGTTGTAGCACCCTCTGGAGGCTGGCCTGTTCATACAATTGAATTTTAGATGGGCATGTTTTTAGCCACCTATTTTAGGACCCACGAAAAGTAACAGACAAGGGATGTACAGTCATTCTCTCCGAAGCCATCCAACCACAAGGTGTGCGTGCATTAGCATGTAAGTGACCCAACATAAAATATCCTTTTTTGTGGGAACGCGATTTGTTTGTGGGCATTTCAGTTAATGTTGTTTGTGCTGTTTTGTTGATTTGTTATGGTTATGACTACGGCAAATTAGTATTGTGTTGATGAGGTTTTCCATTGTATCCGCTCATGTTTTCTTTTTATTTGTTCTACAGAAACCACACACACAAACACATCCATATCGAAACAAATTAAAGATTACATGGACCAAACTGGTTTGATTATTCCTCATCTGGACAATATTGTGTTCTAACTGGACATACTGCAGCGGTTATCAACTCCTGAAAATCAATCCTACAAGCAAATATTTTACATGGTCCTTCGAGCCGGATTCGATAATTACTGCAGACAACGATGTCCTCTCAGGAAGAAGTACAAACCAGACCTAAACGTTTAACTCACCCTCCACACTACTTAAAAGACTATGATGTTACAACTGAACATCACGAGAATGACTCTGAACATACTCAACTAATGGAATCTATAAATGAACAAGAATTTTCTGAAGACAGTCCAGCGGAAGAGACCATAATCTCCTGTTTGACATACGATCAGTCAATACAACCACCAAATAATCAAGAAGCAGTACAAATGAGTGGTGAAAACAGTCTTAGAAAAAAAGAGTCATCACGCCAATGTCGTCGTGAGTCTTCAAGTCCATGTCAGCATCGCCGTGAGTCTTCAAGTCCACGTCAGCATCGTCGTGAGTCCACAAGTCCACATCAGCATCGTCGTGAGTCCACAAGTCCACGTCAGCATCGTCGTGAGTCTTCAAGTCCACATCAGCATCGTTGTGTGTCCACAAGTCCACGTCAGCATCGTCGTGAGTCTCCAAGTCCACGCCGTCGTGAGTCCTCAAGTCCACGTCAGCATCGCCGTGAGTCTCCAAGTCCACGTCAGCATCGTCGTGAGTCTTCAAGTCCACATCAGCATCGTTGTGAGTCCACAAGTCCACGTCAGCATCGTCGTGAGTCTTCAAGTCCACGTCAGCATCGTCGTGAGTCTCCAAGTCCACGTCAGCAACGTTGTGAGTCCACAAGTCCACGTCAGCATTGTCGTGAGTCTTCAAGTCCACGTCAGCATCGTCGTGAGTCTCCAAGTCCACGTCGTCGTAAGTCTTCAAGTCCACGTCAGCATCGTCGTGAGTCTCCAAGTACACGCCGTCGTGAGTCCTCAAGTCCACGTCAGCATCGCCGTGAGTCTCCAAGTCCACATCAGCATCGTTGTGAGTCCACAAGTCCACGTCAGCATCGTCGTGAGTCTTCAAGTCCACGTCAGCATCGTCGTGAGTCTCCAAGTCCACGTCATCGTCCTCATCCACACCGTCGTGAACCTCCAAGTCCACGTCATCTTCATCAGCAACACCGTCGTGAGTCTTCAAGTCCACGCCAACGCCGTCGTGAGTCTTCAAGTCCACCTCACCGTCCTCATCCACACCGTCGTGAACCTCCAAGTCCACGTCATCGTCATCAGCAACACCGCCGTGAGTCTTCAAGTCCACGCCAACGCCGTCGTGAGTCTTCAAGCCCACATCATCATCGTCATCGTGAGTCTTCAAGTGCACAACAGCGCCGTCGTGACTCTCCAAGTCCACGCCAACGTCGGTGTAAGTCTCCAAGCCCACGTCACCGTGCTCATCAACATCGTCGCGAGTCCCCACGTCCACGTCAGCATCGTCGTGAGTCTCCGTGTCGACGCCGTCGTGAGTCCCCAAGTCCACGCCGTCGTGAGTCTCCGCGTCCACGCCTTCGTGAGTCTCCAAGTCCATGTCGTCGTGAGTCTCCAAGTCCACGTCGTCGTCCTCATCAACCTCGTTGTGAGTCTTCAAGTCCACGTCAGCACCGTCGTCCACATCATCGTCGTCGCGAGCCTCCAAGTCCTCGCAGCCACCGTAGTGAAGCTTCAAGTTCGCGTCAACATCTTCGTGAGTCTGCAAGTCCTCACTATCACCGTCGTGAACTTTCAATTTCACACCATTGCCAGCGTGACCATGAGTCTCAGAATCTACGTGAATGCCGTCATGAACTCACCCAGCAGCGTAATAGACAGTATTATTCTCACCACCAGCATCACTATGAGTCAGGCGATCAAAGACGAATCATGTCCACCTACATTGATTCAAGCTACAACCCACAAAGTGATAGTCCAGAGAACAGATATGACCCCCCTAGATACAATACACGCCAACGTACACTTTCACCACCTCGTGGTGAACCAACATATCGAGGGCCAACTCCTACTATTCCCCATTTTGTAAATGAAGACCCACGAGAGTTCACACGTCTTAGGGTCGCACTCGATAATCTCCTGCCACGGGATGCGACAGAACAATTTAAATACCAGATTTTACTAGATCATCTCAGGCTAGAGGAGGCACTACTTATAGCCGATTCGTACTGTAGCAGTCGTTATCCATACAGTGACACTATGGATGCTCTTAATGAACAATACGGTCAGCCCCATCAGTTAGCACTGAAGCGTATCGCCCAGCTTATGGATGAACCGAACATCAAGAGCGGTGACATAAAATCATTCCGAAAGTTTGCTCTAAAGGTTCGGGCCCTAGTAGGAATGCTGGACCAGTTGGGCGACATAGGCCAAACGGAGCTAAAATGTGGATCACATGTCACCCGAGTATTAACTAAATTGCCGCATCATCTCAGAGCAGACTTCAAGAGACATATTAACCCTCTTAGAACCCCCATCCCTACCTTAGTACACTTATCAGATTGGCTCGAATACGAAGTCAGGGTACAAGACGATAGTATGCAGTCCCCCCAAACCGCCAGCAGAGACCGCCCTTTCACCAAGAAAGAGCAAGCACAAGGGGTTAGGCCTAGAGGTACATTTGCCCTCCTTGGTAGTGATCATAATCAAATAGAAAGCACAACAGTTACATGCGAACCCGAAGAAACTACAATAGAACCAAAGAAATTCTGCCCATTCTGTAACACCACTCAACACTATCTCAACCAGTGTACAAACTTTAAGATTCTCACAAAAGAGCAAATTAATAACTGGATTAAGACATACAAGAGGTGCTGGAGATGTGGGCGTAACCATTTCTCATCACAATGCACTTTAAAGGCAAGATGTAATAAATGCAAAGGGAAACACTTGGAAGTGCTTCATGAGGTAAATGCCGGTGAATTTCCCACTCCCACATCCATCCATTCGATCATGGCCGACAGCCCCCGTGCAATAAATTCTACCGCCGAAACACTCGATGTGGACAGACCAATTGGACACAATAAAGTGCTGCTCAAAATTATTCCTGTCACCCTGAGACATGGAGATGCATCACTCGACACCCATGCTGTGCTCGATGATGGATCGGAGCGTTCCTTTCTACTTCACGAGGCAGCTCATTAGGTATCCTGGGGAGCCCGGAGGACTTACACCTGCGCACTGTACGGCAAGATGTCTGTATCATTCATGGTGCCTCTGTGTCATTCACCGTGTCCTCAGCGACCAATCCCAATTATAAATACCAAATATAAGATGCCTTTACAGCTAAAGAGCTAGCTCTAGGAAGTCATTCCTACCCAGTAGCCGCCCTCAAGACGAAATATCACCACCTGAGAGAGTTGCCAATCCCGGAAATATATAATGCACAACCACTGCTCCTAATAGGGTCGGACCATCCACACCTCATCCTACCAACAGAGCGTGTCCGGCGCGGACCACTTGACGGTCCAGCTGCAATCAAGACAGCGATGGGCTGGACCCTGCAAGGTCCTTCCAGGTACCTGAAGCATTCGCCCCACTCCGCGCAATGCCATTTCACCTCCACTCAGCCACCCCAAGCCAATCTTCTTACTCATGTCGAACGTTTATGGCAGTTGGACATCTTGCCTTATCGAAGTGAGAGGGTGGTTACCAGGTCCAGGGATGACACTGAAGCACTCGAGACGTTATCCCAAAAACCTGTCAAGGGTGACGTAAATGGTGCCCCCAGATATGCCCCACTCTTGTCGTGGAGAAAGAATCTGCCACAGCTGGTCACACCCAAAGAAGCTGTTCTACCTCATTCACGCAGTATGAAGAAAAGGTTAACAAAGGATAATAGTAAGTTGATAGCTTATGAAAACGAGATCAACAAGCTACCCACCTTGGGATACATCAAGAAAATCACACCTGACGAAGTCGATTCCAGCGAAGGTTGGTACATTCCCCATCACACGGTAACGCACAATGCCAAAAACCGAATAGTGTTTAACTGTTCACTCAAGTATAAAGGACTATCACCGAATGAACATCTGCTGCCCGGCCCCAGACTCACCTCAAGTCTTTTGGGGATCTTGTTGCGGTTCAGAAAGAATATGGTGTCCATTAGCAGCGACATAAAGGGAATGTCCCACCAGATGCGTCTCCTTCCCGAAGATCAGTCGTACCTGAGATTTCTCTGGCGGAACACAGTGACTGAACCCCCTGAAGTGTACCATTGGTTAGTTCTGTTGTTCGGAACCGTCTCAAGCCCTTGCTGTGCTACGTTTGCTTTGCAAACTCATGTGACAAATAACAGTCAACCTAATGAAGATGTGCGTGCGGCAATTGAGCGTCGTTTCTACGTAGACAATTGGCTGAAAAGTTTACCATCAGTCGAGAAAGCTAAGTCACTAGCCAAGAAACTACGAGATTTGCTGGCAGAAGGTGGATTTGAACTCAGGCAGTGGGCAACCAGTCACCCAGAAACGCTTGAACACCTTCCCGTTGAGTGCACATCGGAAAGTACAAAACTTTGGGTCACTCAAACCCATCGTGACCCATCTGACATCGCAGATCCCGATCCCATTACACCAAATACACTCTTGACGGGGCGGCATGATTCATCTCTGCCACAGGTGGTGTACCCCGAATCCGATCTTCTGAGCAGGAAGCGTTGGAGACATAGTCAAATTCTCGATGACCAGTTTTGGAAATGCTTCACACAAAATCACCTGCCCGCCTTACAAACTCGTAACAAATGGACAGAGGACAAGGATGACCTCAGGGTCGGAGCTGTGATGATGTTGGTGGACCCACAGTCTCCGAGAGCCCTTTGGCTTGTCGGAATAGTTAAGACTACTATACAGGGAAGAGACAATAGGATCCGACCGGCAGAGGTTCGCGTGAATGACAAAATTTTCGTAAGACTGATGTCTCGCCTCATAAAGTTGCCCGCCTTTCCACCAGAAGAAGACAATTAACTGGCTTCAAGGGATACAAATCTGCTTCTCAGATTTGGGGGCGGCTGTTAAAAAGGTCAGGTCGTTTTGTAGTATGCAGTTGTAGCACCCTCTGGTGGCTGGCCTGTTCATACAATTGAATTTTAGATGGGCATGTTTTTAGCCACCTATTTTAGGACCCACGAAAGGTAACAGACAAGGGATGTACAGTCATTCTCTCCGAAGCCATCCAACCACAAGGTGTGTGTGCATTAGCATGTAAGTGACCCAACATAAAATATCCTTTTTTGTGGGAACGCGATTTGTTTGTGGGCATTTCAGTTAATGTTGTTTGTGCTGTTTTGTTGATTTGTTATGGTTATGACTACGGCAAATTAGTATTGTGTTGATGAGGTTTTCCATTGTATCCGCTCATGTTTTCTTTTTATTTGTTCTACAGAAACCACACACACAAACACATCCATATCGAAACAAATTAAAGATTACATGGACCAAACTGGTTTGATTATTCCTCATCTGGACAATATTGTGTTCTAACTGGACATACTGCAGCGGTTATCAACTCCTGAAAATCAATCCTACAAGCAAATATTTTACATATACTATATATATATATATATATATATATATATATATAGAGAGAGAGAGAGAGAGAGAGAGCGAGAGAGAGAGAGAGAGAGAGGGAGAGAGATAGGTGTGTTGGCAGGAAAGCGGCCGTCCAAGACCGGAATTTGACACAGTGATTTAGAGTTATCAAATAAATCACCATGCGTGTCTTTGAAATGTGGGAGGAAACCAGAGAATCCGGAGAAAACCCACGCAGACACTCTTTTTTTTGCTTGTTTGTTTCTTTGTTTGTTTTTTGCTACAAATACAAAATTGTAATGCACCTACAAGTTGTTTTTTTCTACTCCAAATTTATGGGATTTCCTTCGTTCCTGTTACTGCATCAAATTTACCTCTGCCTCCATGTTTCAGTTACAAACTACCCATCTAGCCATTATCTGTACTACTTCTCCTCACGAGGGTCGTAGGCGTCCTGGAGTCTATCACACTATCTTCGGTCAGTAGGCGGGGTACCCCCAGAACTGGTTGCCAGCCAATCGCAGGCCACACAAAGACAAACAACCACTCGTGCTCACACTCACACTTCGGGACAATTTAAAGTGTTCAACCAACCTATGAATTTCAACTTAAATTGTACAATTCCTAGTCAGATTTGCAATGAAAAGATCTAAATGGAACAATACAAATTCAATGAAGGTAATTCAGATTCATTTTTCCCAATGCAATTATTCAAGTTTAGCAATTCAAATCAATTATTCAAATTCAGTTTCTGGTAGCACATATTTCTCTCCCAAAATGAGCCCCATTTCATGCCAAATTGGTTAACAGTGCAATCAGCATTTCTGCCTCGAATTATGTGTTATTGTAAAACATTACATATAATTCACCAACTGTAACGTGTTCAATTATCTTCGAACAAAACTTCAACAGAAACTCTAACGGCCGGAATTATTTTTCTCGTTCCTGGCACTTTTTCCTGAGCAGGTGACACTCAGAAACACTCATGCAATTTTTTTTCTGAGCAAAATAACATAACAAACACAACCTGGCAGCCGTTTTGAAATATGACCACAAAGTTAGTTTCTTTTTTTTTTTTTCTAAGAAAGGAACACGTTTTTTGTCACTTGGTTATGTCAAATACTATGCTTGTATCACAAAGCTCACAAATCAAACCAAAACCCACATTTACCTGCTCTTCTGCCATACGTATTCAAATACAGCAGCCATCAATCTGTTTATTTCACTTTCTTGGTGACATTCATTGATTTTGTGCAATACAGTACATATCATTTTCACCACACAGAAAGTAGTCAATCATTTTAATACTTAAGAGCCAGAGTTTAACAGACATAACTTAATAAAATGTGCTTGGCATTTTAATGCACAACATTTTTAAAATAAATCATTACATAATAACTCAGAGTTTCGGCTCACTTCTGAAGTTATGAAAACTACTTCTATGTTGGCTCTGACATAATTAGGACAGAAACGACTGAAAACACAATTTACAGGATCCAAAATTTAAATAGCGCTGAATATGTAAATTCTAACAAAATGACTGGAAAGGTCAACTAAGTTCACTCTGCCGCTGAGCTAAAACGATGCACTTACCTAAAACAACCACACGATGTCAGCTTTTTACCATTTTTGAGCACATGACTGCACTGCCGTCTTAAAACAATAACAGCCTGCTTGCTACGGGTCCTAAAGTACATTTATCTTGTCTACCAATAATCCAAAAATCCTTGTTAGTTTAAAAGCAAAAACAAACAAACAAAAAAACAAATAAATTAACCTCAAAATAAAAATGAGTGGTCACCATTTGACGTTCTAAGTCCATTAAATATTTCAAGTACAGTACTGGTGGAACCAGTTTAAGAGTAAAACAATAACCTACTGAGTAGAAAAAAGAGGCTGAGGGGAATGTTTGACTCTGTGCAATTCTAACAGGGAGTCAGTCAGTACATTATGGCAGAGGTCTCAAGTCCAAAGTCCAACATTGTTGTTTAAGTCTTATGCGTCCATTTTTTTTTAATCACAATGACCACAGAAGAAGCAATATTGCTTCAAATAAGGCCTCACAATATCAGTACAAAAAGGTAAAAGGGCAGGCAAAAGTTTCACAACCTTTGCTCCCAGATGAAAAATATCCAAAATACAAAATAATTAATTAGGTCTTAAAAGAGTGATACCTGTTTGACTTCTCTCCTTGAAAGCGCATCACACGAAGCATAATGTGGTTCTGAAGTTCACAATTTGATCTGAAAATTATCCCAATTTCTTATGAAAACATTGATTATAAACACTAAGAGTGGAAGTCTTTATAAAAAGAGAAGTTACAAACACGAACCAGCATTAAAAAATAAACATGTCTCCTCAAATTGAGGAACTAGTGCAGAGTCACTATAAAAGATGTGTTCAAAAACTCCCAAAGGAACCCAACTTTCAAGACATTTTCCATTAACACAGCTCTCAGGTGTAGTAAATTACATTTTAATATTCTAATGGATGGATGGAGGGATCTATTCATTGCAGTAACTGAAGTAGTCCAAGACCTACCCAAACCACTATGTAACTTTTTAAAACGTATCTTGCCAGACTGAGCGCCTAACATGAAATAGAGTTGAACTGCCACATTGAATATATTTTTACTCTTGAGTCTTCACTAGTTGTTCATGCAATTATATCACACAGCTCTTCTATTTTTCTAAAGATAAGCGAGCGCAGTACTAATGGAAATATAGCCTGTTTTATGTTTTATCATCAAAATTTTAACAGAAACCAACGTGACCTTCTAAATTGGGTAAAATAGTTGGAAAAAACGATTGGTCCTGAAATTAAAATGATTAAATTTCAAAGTATTTCCTTTATTGCCAGACACATAATCTTATGAATCAACCCTATGAAGCTAAACAGGTGTCATGTCTTTAAGCTTAATCAGGATCAGAAAAAAACAAAACAAAACAAAACAAAACTTTTTCTCCGTTTTAGAAATTCTGCCTACTTTAAGGACTCTCATCTCGACCTCTGATTCTTATATAGCTATCAAGTTCATATGACAAGAGACACTTTGACGCTTTAAGACAAATAAATACAGAACAAGCACGGAATATATCTCAGAGGCTTGCAGGAAAAAAAACAAGTGCACTACTACAAGAGGACCTACTCAAAGTCCTGTAATATTGTGTGACTGTTGGCTTGCTGGTGGAAATTTCGCCAGGGAGGGTGCTATAAGAATATATATATATATATATATATATATATATATATATATATATATATATATATATATATAGCATACATATAACATTAGCATAGAATGTTCTAGAACAAATGAAGCAGGTTTTGTGGTTAAATATAGAATGTGTGTAATTCTTTTGTTGTGTGTTTTTATTTTGCAGTTAACTCCAAATGGGTGTTATTTCAGAGCTTAAAGCATACCAAGGGACAGTGGAATGGTGCATTCAGGGTACCTTCACAATGTCTGGAAATCCCATAGACATTTCGATTAATATATATATATATATATATATATATATATATATATATATATATATATATATATATATATATATATGTATATATGGCCGCTGTCTGCTGGGCCCAAATTGTTTGCGATGCTAGAGATAAACTAACCAATTTTACTCATTAAAATCTGTATACTAAAAATATACACATATTTTGAAGTATTGTATCATAATATTTCAGTTTCACTTTAATTACATTGAGACCCTTTCAAAATGAATCGGCCCTCTACTCACGAGCTGTCACTGATCATAAGGCCGCAAACCTGACACTGTAAAACAACTGGCCTGTAGCACATTTTATTTATTTATTTTTTTGCGTGCATCTGAGCAGAAATAATTTTTTCTCATCAGCAAGGCAAATGTTAATAGATGGCATATTTTCTGTTATGATAACTCTGCATCAGCCTCTGTAAGCGCAACCTTTGGTGCATCTAAACCTGAAAGAAGCGTGTGTGTTCTGTGTGTCATTGCACAGAAGTGAGGTTTTAAGATACTGTATGTAAGGCAGGCCTGCATTGCAAATGTTCTCTGTTACCTCACTTGGATAAATAAAGGTTCAATAAAACAAAAACAAAAAAACAAGGGGTTTTTATACTTTATAGGAAACAGTGGCACAGAATATGATTCAAATGTAATTTGTGCTATCCTTTTCACAGAGTAAAGCCTGTTCACAAGGCCGTCAAAATGTAATGTACATGGAGATGACCAAAAAGGAGCTGGTATTGAACACACAATGGCCATTTTTTCATCAAGTGTTTAGGGCTGGTCCAGGCTCAGGGTCCTATTGGAGGACAGAGAATCTGATGGCTGGAATAGGCAACTACCCTCTGCCATCTCTGCTGCCGTCTGACTTTGTGGCTGAGCAAAAAATATGGGGGCCGATAGAGTCCTATGCACCCTGTTGGAGGATCCCTCAGTGCTAATGGTCGTCTGAGTGAGGTTGTCTGTCGAGTGTATATCTGCAAGTCCTGAGTCATCAGCTCGCATCTCAATCATCCACTCATAAGAATGTGAGAGCCGATCAACAGTTCCGGCTGCTTGGCTCTCTGGGGGCTGATAAGGCGGTGGCCCTGTAAGTGGGAAGTCCTCTGAGGTGTACAGGGCCTGGTTATGGATAATAATAGGGTCTGGGGAAGGAAGAGGGACCTCCTCATCCTCAACAGGATGTAGATCTTTGATGTCTTTGGTAGGGCTCTGGTCTGGAGATATAAAATCTGGCTGGTTGGATATGATGTGGAAGCTGAGCCCTGCTTTGGGACAACCACTGGCTGAGGGGGGCTTTCCTCTGGATGGCCTCAGTGGACTCAGCAGCACTGGCAGCTCCTGGCCCAAAGGCTTACGTGGCAACTCTTCAGGCTTCCCTAAGAAAACAAGTGGATAATACGGTGAAAAAAAGAATATATTGTGGGCTTGAGTAGCACTCAAAAACATTTCAGGTTGAATATGTCTTGAGCCAGTCCTGATGAGTATATTGGAAAAGGCATGAATGTATAGGCTGATGATATGCTTTAACACTCTGTGCATTGGTTGTGGCCATGCTAAAAGAAGACAGTCTGGAAGCAGTCAGTATTGAATTGTCGAGTTATGTACCTGGGGGAGGAAAATCCAGCTTCATCTTTCGTAATTCAGTCATAGAGGCCTGTAGCTGTTCAATGACTACGTCGTCACTGTAAAAAAACGTCTGAGCAATTCGCTCCAGCAGGAACTCTCGAAGCTCCTCCAATGACATCTTCAAGAGACGCTCTGTGCAAATACAGATATACATCCACAAGGCTATGTTAAGATCATACAAAAATGAGACAAATATATACCTCGAAACTTTTCCCTTTCAGCTGATTTTTAGATAAAATGCTCCAAAAACTTGCAAGGACCAACACTACTGACTAAAACTATCCCTTATTAAATACAAATAATAATAATCATCATCATCATCATCATCATAAATATTTGATACGATGGTACCTCACTAAGCAGTGAATGCTTGCAAAGGTTTCATTTTTTTCTGACAGATGCTGATGAAAATCAGGGGGTCGCCTCTGTCATTCGCAACATTTACAAATGCTAAGAGACAATGTGCAAATATTTGGGAAATTGCTTCCAAAAGACAGATGGCGACAACTGGAGGGTATTTGGGACAATATTTTGAGTTTTCAGCTCTCCAGCGTCAAAGATGGATTTGTGTAACTCGTCAAATTCAGCATAAAAAAACAAACAAACATTATTTATAGGTTAGTGCAGGTGGGCCCTAATTGCCTTCAAATTTCACTGTTATGAAAACTGCGTCACCACATCTCTTTTGCTATTTGTGTCCTTAATCTCATCCAAACAAGTGTTGTAAAACATTGGTACTTTTCATTACATTCCTCTTTGTGCCTTGTTTCCCCTGGCATGATGATCAATGTGGAGAACGGCTGCTGATATTTTCACGACCATAAGGCGCACTTTAAAGTCCCAAATCTTCCCCAAAGCAGACGAGGCGCCCTGTATTGCAATGTGCCTTGTGTACCGGCTGAGACCCATAATTCTATACAGATGCTATTCACTTGAGCAACGGGCCTGATCCGTCATAGAGAATTTCAGAGTGCATGTTAGCACACCCTGCTGGTTAGTGATGGGAATCTGGAGCTTTTATGAACCACTGAACCATTTGAAGCAATCACTTCAGTGATAAGGACATCTGCTGGCAAAAAAATAGAATTACAGTCAAATACTATGGAGGCTTTTAGACAGTAAAATACATGGAAACAATGATTGGATACCTAGTTCTTTATACCAAAAATGTTTATGTGTCTTGTGGCAGTTTTCCAGTATATAAAATAAATCAGGCAAATTGCTCATTCCTTGTTTAACGTCAAGCTCAGAAATGTCGGGAATGTCATTTATTTATTTTTTCAACAGTCTTCGGATTTAGTTCATTTAGAGAATGTAACAGTTACTGCTTTGGACGTCACAGGTCACGTGTTTTTCTTCAGACGGAGTAGAGCACTGCACTGAACAGAGGGTGTTCCTTAGCAATTTTATTTCCAGGTTTGAAACATGCACCGGAGCTTCAATTTCAGAGTGCTCATCACTACTACTTGTTGAAGTCTGAGACAACTGTGGGCAGACTTGACTGGGACAACTAAATTCTATGAATACCTCATTTGTTGATGGTTTCACACAATCAGTTAAAACAGACCAGCATATACGTGCGGGAGAAAGACGGACAAAAGGGCAGCTGTCCACGATGTCCTAGTCTGTTTTATCATTCATGTAATTGCAAGCAAGAAACATCACAGGTTTAGACAACAGACTGCAAAAAAAAAAAAAAAAAAAAACACTGCCCAAAGCACACCACTCACGACATCTCTCTAACCAGTCATCTGATTGGCTAAGGCTGATAGGCTCCTCAGTACTCTTTTTGGGTGATTTTTATTTTTTGGGGGGATATGAATGGCATGAGAGATGCATGTTTTGTGTAAATTGTGTTTCTTTGTCTCATTGTTTGCTTGTATGCTGTTCAGTGATAGTTTTGGTTTTGATTTAAAACCGTGACTCAAAGGGGTGTGATGACTAGTGACATCCCATCCCCTGACATTGGCTATGTTGACATGAGAGCTCACAGTGTCAATGATGCGACCAGTCAATGAGAGCAATCGTGTGCATCACCCAATCACAAGAGAACCATGCTAGAGTGCGTTTGTGACTTTTGTGGCTCGCATCCGTTTGCTTGCGGTGTTCTGAATTAACTGCACTAAGACAGAAAATGAACTACGGTTTAGTTAAATTGAAATTTTTGTAAGGCTGCTTCTTTGGCTGATAATATCTCCATATGGCATAAAATTAGTTATAGGTGAGCCATCATCACGTGAAAGACAGGCAAAGCACACAAATGAATTTTGTTTATTAAAATCTAGATAGTAAAATTAATAAGACGTAAAGATGTCAAATGTGTGTGAAAATGCTGACAATAATAACAGCAAGCTTTTAGACATCTTACTTTTGTGTAGCTTCAAGATGGCGTAAGACATGGCGGTGAGGAGCCTCTCACCCTCCAGAATGAAAACATCCCATAGGCGAAGGGTCAAAGTAAATGGTGTCTGCAAAAATCACATCATCACTATGGATTAGTGAATTTGTGGGATCTCCTTCAGGACAAAATCGGGCGATGTATTTGTTTTTGTTTTTCAGGACCGCAGACTTAATCTAAGCATCGAGACGGGTGTTTGTGGGAAAGAGAAGTGCTGACAGTGGCCCAATGGTTCCAAACCCCCACCACAGGATTTTGGGCCTGAATTGGTTTGGGAAAGATGAACAGTTTATATTGCGTCTGATGCAATATACTGGAGATTAAAAAAAAAATAAAATCACTGGGTTTTTGTTGAGGGGGGAAAAAAAAGATTCAGGAGTGGCCGATATATATATATATATATATATATATATATATATATATATATATAGATATATATATATATATATATATATATATATATATATATATATATATATATATATATATATATATATATATATATATATATATATCGTCATTGATATTAACATCAATCTTCCTTTGACAATGAGAAATTCTACATTATCGAGTATTTAAACGGTCTGAAAAGAAAGGACAAACGGGTCAATTAACTGTAAAAGGAGGAAGTGATGAAAGTCCACATTCGGTGAATCGGCATGCTAATCGGCACAGGAGCAGAAGGTTTTAAAACTTTATTCTGTGAATCAGTGGGTAGGATTCAGTCAGGGGCCCAGTTATGGGGGAATCGCCTGGAACTGATTTGGGGTTTGATAAGACAGATGTCGGTCAAAATGGCGACAATGCCAATGGTCGCTGTAAAGAGCAATTGAATGACGTCTGTTCAACTACGAACCATATGAAGGATTACATGACTTCATAAGCAAGATTACTGCTAAACAAAATATATGGTAGACCTCTGCATAGGACACCACTGACTTTGTTGATAATTCTCATTATGGAGAAACTAGTTGAAATCAATTGTCAGAAATGTTCACTAGAAATCAATTTTAGCACATTCTCTTATTCTGAGAGTCTGATGGTCGTTGGCAGTGGTAGATCAGTACTTAATGCAGCTCAAAATGTGATGATATCTGTCATTATGGAGTAATAGGTGAATTGGTGAATTTACTCACCCTGTCAATAAAACACTGTAAGAACCATTTCGTACTGTAAATGCCTGCAGACATTTGCTCTTTGTCCTGCAGAGAAACACATTAATGGTAAACCAGCAATCCTGACTAAAACTGAAAAATTGTACATCGCGCGGCATCTTCACAGATGTATTGCATGCAACACGCTCACATCTCACCATATGTTTCTTTAGTTTGGGAATGAGTTTGGAAATGATTTGATCATGATGAGCCTGGAATCGCTGAAGTTTGGGGAATCCGGGAACAAAAAATCCTGAGGGCAATAGGTTAAGGTTGTGGGCAAGACAGCAGAGAAATATTTAAATGACATCAAACCATATTTGAAAGAGCAATAGCAGCACACCCAGCAGGGAGTTGCACTGTCCGAACTTCCAAAGAGCAACGTACAACGAACCGGTCTATTTGTTGGAGCACAACATCTAAAAAAGCATGCGTCATCTTCAAAACATAAACTCACCATGCATGGCGTGTTTCTGGTTGGTCAGCAGCTGTGTCAGAGCCCAGAAGGCGTCTTCCTCGTTCATGTACATGAGCAGTAGTGCAGCGATTTGACTCATGCCCTGGCAATAACTCACTTCCTGCAGACCACAGGACAAGGTGAAAACAATTACATCGAGGAATTCCCACTTCCCACAGCTTTTGGCTCATGTCTTGTCGGATTGGTGAAACAGCAGCACAGCTTCAGGATGACCTAATCCTACGTGTTTTTTGTGGCATTGTGCATGAACTGAACCTAATTCCTAACATGCCCCCCCTCTCCTTGGTGGCTGGACCTTCCAACATGTGTTACCCATTTTCAGGGAGAGCATGGACAGTACTTTAACACTATACAGGAACAGCGCTGTCATAACAAAAAAATGTTTTACTTTTGTAGTCATGCTAAAAAACCCTCCCTGATAATAAGAATTTAAAAAAAAACTCTTTAAGGAACTGTCTGTATGTGAATGCTGAACAGCTGATACTGAGGTGAAAATCTGTGAATTTAAATGACTTGTTGAAATATAAAATGTTAGTCTTGAGAATTGGAATTGTTTGAATTGGTCAAGAAATGTGGCAGGGAAGGTAAACACAGAAGAGCTAATAATCTGTCGTTTTTTTGTGAATATTTTGGCAATACTAACAAAACATACAGTGTATAAATTAGAATTTAGATTCTCTTTAATTCATTGAGCTAAATTGTAGATGGATTTTTACCTCAAATTTCATGATGTTCACCCTTTATTCATTTTCTGATTTCTGATTCTGTTTATTCCGTCAGTCAAACCCTTTTTTGTAAACCACTCGACAGGCTAACAGAAAAAGAGTGGGGCATTTTTTTTTTCTTTGTTGAGCTCCGCGAACATTTCACTATATCACCATAGCGATAGCAGTCTCATATTTTAAATGCTCATTTTTCTTCTCTGTTTTCTCATGGAATTCTAAAATATGTAGAAACAGTTCCAATAAGGATGTAGAAGAATGGCAAAAATAAATCACCATAAACCTACTCATCTTTTGGAAAAATTAATTGATTTAATTCATTCAAAACCAAACCCTAAATAACCTGCCATAAACTTCCCTATAAACAAAAGATTTTCAAAAAAGCAAAAATAATGTTAAGAGAAAAAAAAAATCTAAAAATAGTTCTTTGGTTTTAAAGACAGGACAATAGCTCGTGTTGTGTGTTGATATATTGTGGTAACATATGAAGTCATTTCCGGGTTCCAGACATTTGCAGTGAAGATGTAAAAATAAATTTATAAAAATATGAATCATAATGAGAGCAAGTAGTACATGGTTTACTGTGATGGAGGAAAAATTGCCACTTACTGTGTTGTAGGCTGAATATGCCGACAGAACATTAAAGAGAGACTGCTGCCTGCAAAAAAGGAGAGTGGGTTCAAAGAAACGATATGAGCGAACTATTTTGCATAAAATATGCTTGCTTCCATCTGTTTTCGAATCGCACCGGTTAGTATATTTCAGAGCGACCGCCACCAACAATAAGTCCAGTGGAGTCTTCTAAAAATTGGAAATTCAAACCAATACTTTCTGTTTCAGTTGACCTTAGTTATAATCATAAATATCGCATGGTTGCAAACCACTGTTCCTTCCTCTACTGCTGCATTACTGATACGTCATTGTTTTGCATAACAGATGCAACAAAATCTGCATATACAGTACATATAATATACATTGTAAACCACAAACTACAACATTAGCCAAAACCTCGTCCACAGCGCGGCGAATGAAGCCATCAACTGCACATGGCTGGAGACATGTTTTCAGACAATGGAGCCCAAGCTCTCCAACTTTCTTGTACAATTGAGATGTGTATTTTGCAGTTAAATAAAGACACTGTTTGCTTATCCTTACTTTCCAGTGCCTCTTCCAAAATCGGCCTGTGATCTATTACAATGACATCATGCTGTGGAGCACTAGATTTCATTGAAACCCGTTTAAAACATAGCCAGCTTTTTGCTCTGTCTTAGTCTGCAGTAAGGTTGCCAAAGAAAATAAAACTGCCTGATTTCATAATGTTATGACAAATAAACCAATGCAAATAAATAGATAAGATGAAGTTTCCCAATCCCTTCTCAGATGTTTTATTTTTATTTTCAGTCTTCCTCATTTAATACCTTAATTTTATAGTCGGGCTCTTGTTTGAGGGATGAACTGGTCAAAATTAACGAGAGATGCAAATCAACTAGATGCTTTCACAACGAGCTGCAGATGGTGGTGATTACCGTTTTTAGCAGGATGGCTCACCGCCACACTGGCATCTCACTTTAAGGAGCTTTCTAAATGAGTGCCTGCCAAACAGATTCATGAGCGGCGCTGGATAAGGCTTCTACAACTGACCTGCAATGTAGCCAACCAGACCCAACTGCTTGTAACGTCTAAGGTGTAACTTTAGGTGAGCTGCAAATTTGCACACACGGAAGCAGAAATGCAGGCTCTCTCTAAATATGCTGCAGAGTGAGACTGTTGCATCAATAATAATAATATCTGTAGCTGATACACTGTAAAAAATGGGGCGTGACATTTGGTTGAAAAAATCTAGTAAAGTTTTTTTTCACACAGACAATTGTTTTTTGTAAATTTCACTACTTTATTGAATTAAAAAAAGTCACTCCAGGGTCGTCAGCTTTTACTTTTTCACATAGCTAATTTCAAACACAAGGTTACTCAATGTGATTGAGGACTGAACCAACAACCTCACGATTTGGAGACTGCTGCTCAACACCTGAGGTAAGGCTCTACGACTTGGAGCGAGTATCTTTGCTGGTATCTCCAAAAGGAGGCCAAAAACTCGCTTTGTAGGATTTTGAGGTTTGCACCTGACACCAATGATATATACTAACAGTACGTAGCAGTGGGATGGTTCAGGTTCAGAGTGGCTGTCTCCCAATCTTCAGGTTATGGGTTCAATCCGCTACCGCAGTGAGCTCCATTGTGTGTGAAATGTGTGTACAAAAACATAAATTGGGTTTAACCTTGGAGTGGCGTCTTAAAATTAATGAACTTCTAAAATGTACTCAAAAACTCCATTTAAATGTCATGATCCGCGTCGGGCATGACAGCCTTTTGTTATTGTTTTCATATGCATGCGGTTTTTGTTATTGTTTTTGTTGTTATTTTCTCCCCTCCTTCCTGCCATGTGCCTTTTCCTGTCTGTTTTGATCAGCTGAGCAGGGGCGTTTCCCCTCAGCACCTTGCCCTCACCAGCCACGCACCTGCTCCTCATCAACGATCACACACCTGCTCCCCATCTGCTCCCCTGATTACCGGACTACTTAAGCCTTCCATGCTCTCAACCCAGTGTCGGGTCATTGCCGAAACTCACGGGCAGCCACGACCACCTTTGTTCACGTTCTGCTCCTTGTTCATGTTCATGTTCATGCTCTGGTTCCCCTCTTCGTTCCCGTCTTTCAGTGTTGTTCCTCGCCCTGCCTCCCAGTCTAGTCACGTTAAGTTTGCCGTTTGTTATTTTGGCACCCTGCCACATTGTTTGCCCTGGTTTGTCCATTCAATAAATCCCCTTTACGCTACCCACCTCCTTGCCTCCTTCCCCTTGGGTCCATCTCCTCCTCGCCGACCGGCGAGTCCTGACATTAAATTTACTTAGAATTCCTGAGTGAAAAAGCGTTAACTAGGAATCTTCAAGTAAATATCACTCCCAATTTCTACAGTGAAACGATGAAGCTAAGTATGAAAAATATTACCAAAAGAAAATCTTACATCATCCATTTTTTTAAGCATTTTTTTATTGTATTGTTGTTGTTTTTTTTGTGGACACCGTGTGCATTAAAATTGTCCCAGTCTGAATTTCTATGACCTGAAAATCAACACCATTTGACAAAGAAATGTAAAGCGCAGCAGTCATCAGTCACTAATGGTCAAATTCAAAACAAACTTAACAAATCCATCAGAATATTTACTTTAATATTTTGTGAAGTGTTGTCTTATCGACTTGTGGATGAACGTGATTTGAATACTTACTTGACTCCAAAGCGATCCATGAACATGATGTGATTGCGGAAGGTCCTGTTGATGTCAAGGTCAATCTGTTTAATCTCAGATGAGTACAGTTTGGCTTGCTCCTTCATTTTCTGGGACACCAAGAAGTTCAAATGTTATGTGTACGTTAGGATACTCATCATGTACCTACTGTATATTTAAAAAACATTTAATGAAAGAATGATAATTGCAATTGCAAGGTAAAAAGTGATACATGGAGAAGAATTATCAATATTTATTTCTCAAGGTAACCAAAAGCTTACGAGCATGCGGCATATAATATTTAGTTTCACAATTTGTGCTATCCCAGATTTGCATCAAAGACAATGGACATGGAATTGTCCGAATTGTTGCTAATTTGTGACAGGCCGGAAACGGAGAAGTCCCTGACAAACAATGGTGGCATTGTGAATAAGGTATTCCAGAATCAGACAAAGCCCACAAATTCATCGTCAAAGGAGTCAAGAAAATAGGTTCTATGTTGTGATTTCATGTGAATAAAGTACATGATGCATGAATGGCTCATTACAGCTTTATGATGCAATAACAAGCTGATCATGCACCAAATTTACTTCACACAGTGCAAAGCCCGAGTAATTCATTTCTAATGTGGAACAGCTTTTACTTCTTCATATTTCGTTGTAATTTAAAATAATAACTTTCATAATCACAAACATAATTCACAAAAAAAAAAAAAAACACACACGAACTGGCCAAACATTTTCACATGATTTTATGTACAGTCACTATGGAATGGAAGCAAATGGGGAACCAATTCATATTGACAATACCTATTTGATTCCATTATTTTAATGAGGTCAGGTAAGGTACAAACTTTTGCATATTCACATTCCGATTGTATTTACCTCATATTTGCCCTCATTGACCTTTTTAGTGTTCTCCACATCCAACAGCAGTGACCAGACACGACCTCTAAGCTGGATTGGGATGCCTTTGTACACCCGTTTCACCATCTGAGAGCACCAATTCAACGAGAGTAAAAATATAGCATATGAATGCAGAAGATTTAATCAGCTAAGATACAGTTCATGATTAAATCGTAAATTTTTGGACTTGCTCCACAGAAACCAAGTTAAGCCATCTTAAAGCATCTGTGCTTATCAGCTATTAATATACACCTGATGTATCTTGGGGAAAATATGCAAATTGCAAAAAGCATTCAAAACCTGACCATAACAATCATCATTTTAGCGCTACTTCTTATGTAATAATCAGTCTATATTGTCAGCCCATACATTTCGGGAAAGACAGACAACCCTCCCATCATTCCTCCATAGGATATGTTGGCTGCTACTCACTTTGTCACTGTTTTTGTATTTGTCCCACATCTTCACCATCTTCAGCCATTTCTCTGCTCTCTCTACCTCCAGTTGCTTCAGCTGTGGTAAAAACAATGAAATAAACAACTGCCCTTTCCTGCTACTATGAGTCCCATTCACATTCCCCCCATGCAAATTTCCACATCAGAGGTGTGACAATATCGCCGGCAAAGGCTTGCAACTTGGTTCAAGTTATGGTGCAATCCTCAGTTTCCCTGTTTGTGAATTTGAACACCGCTCTGCGCCATGGTGGGTGTGGTGGGCCTGCTGGCATCCCGAGAGTGTTTCCTTTTACATGCACCCGGCAGCGGACACAACATTATGTCTGCTGGAACCACGTCAAACTATCTATGCAGGTAGTCTAACGCAATTTTAGTGAATTTGAGTCAGGCATATTGACTTCAAATTGATTTGATAACCTGTAAATGTGCACAACATTGTACCTTTTCCTCATTTGCAGTTGGTGCAGGCAGCTCATTTTCACTGGAAAATAAAGAAAGAAAGAAAGAAATAGGAGGAAAAAATTACTTCCACAAAGTAATGGTAAGATATTGCTTCAGTCAACAGACCAAGATTGGACTTACTGCATGAACCCGAGGCGATCGATAATTTTATAGAGGTTGTAGTCAGCATCTTCCCAGGGGTCAATCTCGACCCCACCCTGCCGGCCCTGGAGACACATTCATGCATGCCAATAAGTAAAAGTCATCACACTAAAGCTGGGAAAAAAATACAAGTATTTCAGTCGGGTGGGGGTTCAGCTGGTTGTTGGGGTACATCAAGTCAATTACAATGGGGAACAATTTGAAAAGAAAATCTGCCGAGTTCGATTTTCATGCTTAAAAACTAAAACTGGAACGATGATTCCAAAATTGCAGTCGGTTTTTTTCTATTACACTTTTGAAGAACTTTCTCTACAGCTTACCAGAAAAAGGTTTCCACACATTTACAGTGACAAGACTGTAGTAAGATGACCTGATTATGATTGGACTCATCAACAGCGACGTGGCAACTGGTTTGAGCAGTCACAATTAAGACAGTTTGGTGAGAGGTGTATGCAGCTCCCAATAGATTTCTCTCAACATTCAAACCATTGGTATACTGTTTTAAGTTTTGTGTTTTTTTTTTCAAAGCTTGTAACTATTCCATCTTAGCGTTTTATTTACATACATGCACATTTATGTCATACTTTTTTTCCAAGAAAACGGGGATCTTACAGATCAAAAACTTGATGCGAAAGAGAATAACTTCGATCAATTTTGGATTCGGCACCCAAAACCTTTTTAAAACCAACTGTTAAACTTAACTCCACCCAGTGTTATCCGGGCAGTATAGGAAAACTGAGAATTTGCAGAGTCCCACACAGGCCAAGGACAACACAGTTGAGGGTTTTAGAATTAGGGGACACTGTCAGTAAATTCAAGGTGCTCCATTTTCAAAGACACGCCTTCATATTCGTCACAAGTCCAATTTACTCTATTTAGAAATTTGGCAAAGCGTGTTGTGCCAAGCTGGGTGTTCTTGTGTGGACCGTGGGCGTTTTCTTATACACGTCCCCAGTGCACTTGAAAATTTGGTCCCTGACCAGACTAGACTTCAGAACAGCTCAGAGCAGGGCTGAGTTGTGGCACAGGTGATGGAATGTGATTTTGGTAATGTGATTGAGGCGCAGGCAAACAGACTGGTTGATGTCATTGTAGTTCATTAATAAATATGACAACAGCCGGTATCGAACCCTCTGAAACATTGTAGGAATCAATTGATTGAAGGCATTGTTATCATCGTCATCTTTATTCTATTTATCAAAATACCACCAAGTGCTGCGGCACAGCTTTTTGCACACAAACTATCTGGGTGTTAGGCGTGTCACGGTACGCTGGAAGGCGAGGTGAAGGAGGACCCAAAGATGCAGGGAAGCCAAGGCAAGGTAACTTGAGGGGAGTTTAATTAACAAACAAAGGCAAACAAGGGACTTGGAAACAAATGAACGAAACGACGATGACGAACAAAACACGACGGGACAGAACAAAACGGGACTATGGAACAGGAACTGTGACGAGTAACATGAGCAGTGAGCATGAGCGAGAGCAACAGTGGCATGCCAATAGGGCAATGCAACAATGGGCAGTGAGGTCGGGGAAATTGTGCAATGCACCGACGACAAACAGTCGGCACGGGGTGCTTAAATAGTCCGGTGATTAGAGGAGCAGATGGGAGTCAGGTGTGAGGCTAATGGGGAACCGGTGTGTGGCTAGTGGGTGCGTCTCCTCAGCCGGACGAGACAGGGCGGGAACGAGCGCTGAAGGAGACGCCCCCCACTCAGCTGACAAAAACAAACAACACATGGCCTGGTGCGTGACAATAACAAAAAACCCTGACATGACCGACACGGGTCATGACAAGGCGATTCGTTTCCAAGTGCCCACTTCACAGCAGTGACCTGTGAATGCTCAGGCCAATTTAACATCATCCAGTCGTGGAGGTCTGCTCGCAGTCTCTTAAAACGCATTACTCACACTTTGATCTTCGAGCCTTTTAACCACAATTCCTCCCCTCTGACAGCGCTGCATCATGAACCCTGATTCATTTTGAGAAGATAAAAAACACATGGTCTTAAACTTACTATAAATACTTTCAACATGCATTCTCCAGGTCTGTCACACATTGGAATGGTACGAAGAAAGTTATGGTTAAAAGAAAATAAAAGTACATGCAGTATGTGGTTTAAGGTCTTGATAAGCAATATTTGTGCATTCCCATGCTTAATGCTTAATGACAGGACGTCACTTTCGGCGCAACATCTTTTCCTCCGCTTTTATCCACCGGGCGAGTAAACGCAACTATGGTTTCGTGCACCACCACATGCAACACTTGCACCATTCTCATGGAAAGACTCTCCCTGCTAGAGGGACGTGTCCGCCAGCTAGAGCAGAGTAATGTGGTAAGCGTAAACGTGGCGGACACGACTGTTAGCACGGGTTGTAGCCAACCTGCTAGTCTGGTTAGCATTGGCCGTAAACGGCTTGCTAATCGCGGTGAGCCTGTTAAGACACATAGCAGTTCCATTCCACCTCGGTCTCATGGCTCCCGCACCTTTGTGATAGGTGACTCCATTACCCGCAACATTAAGCTTGAAAATCCAGCCACAGTAATGTGTGTTCCTGGGGCCAGAGCACCCGACATAGAAGCTAATCTTATGGAGCTAGCGCGCAAGACACCTATACACCAGCGCAGTGCAAACAACGCTAGCTATTCAGATATAGTGATACACGTTGGCTCCAATGACACTAGGATGAAGCAATCAGAGATCACAAAGAAAAACATAGCAAGGACTTGTGATCTCGCCAGAAAGATGAGTCGGCATCGAGTAATTGTCTCTGGCCCCTTGCCTGCGAGAGGCAATGATGAGAGGTTTAGTAGATTATTCTCGCTAAATAAGTGGCTGGCTAGTTTTTGTAATGAGCAGGGACTGCAGTTTATAGATAACTGGCCTTCTTTCTGGGGCCGACCCGACCTGCTGAGGATGGACGGCCTTCACCCTAACTGGGAAGGCGCCATCACTCTTTCTAGAAACATAGATTATTGTTTGAGCCTTCCATGACTATTCATATTAGAGCAGGTCGGGCTGCAGGCGAATAGTGAGCCTGTAAGGAAGGGTATGGAGTCTGTAAGGCTAGAGCTAACTAGCGCTATGCTAGACTTAGACAACACACATAGCTTTTCTTCTAGATTTGAGCGCTACACACCATACGCTGTTACATCTCATACTGATATAATTTCTACTGAGGTGGCAATACATGATGGGTTTAAGCATTCCTCCTCGGTCGGTTTTATTGATGACGAGCCGTTCTCTCAAAATAATAGCACTCGAAAGCTGGTAAATAACTATCGGATTCCGACTGTCAGAATTTCTCGCCGCGTTTATAGTCGCAATCCGGGACCTAGGCAAGGCAATCTCCTTAATATTATGACCAGGAGTCCTGTTGCGCGGAATAACTTAGATAGACCTATTTTACTGAAACTCGGTTTTTTAAATATTAGATCGCTTTCATCGAAAGCCATGTTAGTTAATGACCTTATTAGAGAGCATAATCTTAACATGATTGGTCTTTACGAGACCTGGTTAAAACCGAATCAGTTTTTACCGCTAAATGAGGCTTCGCCTCCAAACTTCGTGAGCTCGCATGTTGCGCGCCCTCAAAAGAAAGGCGGGGGTGTAGCCCTCATTTCCGAATCTAACCTAAAACTTAGTCCTCGTTTTAGCAATTCCTTTAAAACATTTGAAGTTCTCATTATGC
Organism: Idiotropiscis lumnitzeri; assembly: GCF_059441095.1. Taxonomy (NCBI): domain Eukaryota; kingdom Metazoa; phylum Chordata; class Actinopteri; order Syngnathiformes; family Syngnathidae; genus Idiotropiscis; species Idiotropiscis lumnitzeri. The sequence continues at coordinate 4,165,301 of NC_142395.1, read as the reverse complement.
GATCCTCAGCCGAGCTGCCGTTTTATCTTGCCGTTCTTTATCGTCCACCTGGCTCTTACTCCGGCTTTTTAGATGAATTTTCTGAATTCGTAGCTGATTTAGTAACTCATGCGGATAATATACTTATCATGGGCGACTTCAACATTCATATGAATCTCCCGTCGGAACCACTTACCGTGGCGTTTCGGACAATCATTGATATGTTTGGTTTCACGCAAATAATAAATGAAGCAACGCATATAAATGGCAACACGCTAGATTTGGTATTAACCCGAGGCTTAGCGTCTTCAAAAATAATTGTATTACCATATACTAGTGCTATATCTGACCATTACTTTATCAAATTTGAAGTCTTGGCTCACTGTCATCGTTCTGACCATAATCAAAATTATAGCAGCCGTAACATTAGCTCCTCAACCATCGTTGCGTTCTCTGAGCTACTCCCTTTAGCAACTGCTTCGTTTCCTAATTATATTGGTACGATTGATGATCTCACAAACAACTTTAATGTCGCTTTGTTAAATGCGCTTGACTCCGTCGCGCCTTTAAAAACTAAAACTCGTCCAAAGAGGCTTACTCCGTGGTTTACAGAGGAAACGCGCGTACTGAAACGATCTTGTAGGAAGCTTGAGCGCAAATGGCGTGCGACCAAACTTGAGGTCTTCCGTCAGGCATGGTGCGATAGTTTACTAATATACAAAGAAGCGCTTAATCTAGCCAAAACTAATTATTATTCTAGATTAATTGTCTTACATAAAAACAACCCTAAATATTTATTTGATACCGTAGCAATGCTAACGCAACAGCGACTAACCTCGGATAGCTCTTCCTATTCAGCTCACGATTTTATGCAATTTTTTACTCAGAAGATAGAATGTATTCGTGATGAGATTAAAGACACTGTTCTTAAAATTCCGTCGAATTCCGCGATAAATGGTGTTAATAGGGACATTAGGGCTGATAACTGTCCGATAACCTTATGTCAATTTAAAAAAATATCTCTTGAGAGCCTAACAAAATTGGTTAGTGCGGCAAAACCGACAACTTGTGTGCTCGATCCGCTTCCTGGCAAACTAATTAAAGAACTGTTTACGACCCTAGGACCGTCTGTTTTAAATATAATTAATCACTATCACTTACCACGGGTGTAGTACCAGCAGCTTTTAGGACCGCCGTTATCCGACCGTTACTTAAGCAACCAAACCTTGACCCAGAGAGTCTCAACAACTATAGGCCGGTTTCAAATCTTCCGTTTATTGCAAAAATTCTTGAAAAAGTCGTCGCGCAACAACTTAATGAATATATGACTGCTAATAATCAATTTGAACCCACTCTACTGAGACGGCCCTTGCTAAAGTTACTAATGATCTTCTCATAGCTTTGGACGCCGACACCTCATCAATATTACTCTTACTCGATCTTAGTGCCGCTTTTGATACCGTTGATCATAACATATTATTAAAACGCCTTGAAACGTGTGTTGGCATTTCAGGTTCAGCGCTTTCTTGGTTTAATTCGTATCTGTCGGAGAGGACGCACCGTGTAATTCATGGCAATACGACTTCGGATCTTTGTAAGATCACATGTGGAGTTCCGCAGGGATCGGTACTTGGACCTCTATAGTTTAGCATCTATATGCTACCGCTTGGTGATATTATACGGAAATATAACATTAGTTTTCACTGTTATGCTGATGATACGCAATTATACATGCTGTTGGATATAACGAATCCGCGCGACTGCTATAAATTAGAGGCGTGCCTTGCCGAAATTAAACAATGGATGTCTTTCAATTTTTTGCGTCTTAACTCAGATAAAACCGAGATGCTCATCATTGGACCAGCGCGTCATCGGTACCTTTTCAAAGACACCACTCTGAATATCGATAAATGTAATATTACCCAAAAGGATTCAACAAAAAATCTCGGTGTCATATTTGACGCAACTATGTCATTTCAAATGCACATTAAAAATATTACTCGAACTGCGTTTTTTCATCTGCGTAACATTGCTAAAATTCGCCCAATTCTATCAACGTGTGACGCGGAAATCTTAATCCATGCGTTTGTTACGTCTCGCCTCGACTATTGTAACGCTTTGCTCTCGGGTCTCCCCATGTCTAGTATTAAAAGTCTGCAGTTAGTTCAAAATGCAGCAGCTAGACTCTTAACTAAGACGAGAAAGTTTGATCATATTACCCCGATATTAGCCAATTTGCATTGGCTTCCGGTCCACTTGAGATGTGACTTTAAAGTTCTGCTACTTACTTTTAAAATATTGCACGGCTTAGCACCTTCCTATCTCGTTGACTTTGTGGTACCATATGTTCCGTCCCGAAACCTTCGCTCACAAAATGCTGGTCTTTTAGTGATCCCGCGAGCCAAAAAGAAGTCCGCAGGTTCTAGAGCGTTCTCTATTCGGGCACCAATGCTTTGGAATGCACTACCCTCAGATATTAGAGGCGCCACTTCAGTAGAAATGTTCAAAACACTATTAAAGACGCATTTATACTCTTGTGCATTTAGCTGAAATATTTGTTGGCCTGTTTACTGCTGCTTTTTTTTCTTTTTTCTCTTTTGTTTTCTTTTCTGCCCCCTTTTCCCCCGGCTGGGGGATTAGGTGACAGTGACCCACTGGGAAGTTTAAGTCATTGACCAACTGGGCATGCACCTGTTCCAGTGATGTCGTCTTCCTGCAGCGCGACATTTGATCAATTTATTTATATACTTTAGCATCTAATTTAATTATTTGTTGGCCTGTTTACTGCCGGTTCTTCTCTTTTCTGCCCCCTCCTTCCCCTGCTTAGGAATTAGGTGATGGGGACATGCTTTGAAGATTACGGCACTGACGAACCGGGAAGGGACCTGCTCTGCCGAAGTCGTCTTCATGCAGCGCCTTTTCTGATTTCCTTATATTTCAGCACTTCATTGAACTACTTGTTGGCCTGTTTGCTATTTCTGTTCTTTCTTTTCTGTTCCCAATTCCCCGAATTAGGTGATGGCGATTCACTTGGAAGTGGCTGTACTGAATTTACACCAACTGACTGGTACAAGATCGAAGGCTCATCTTAGGATATGCTGCCATGGATATTACGGCCCTGGATGAGGACCCACTCCACTGAAGTCATCTTCCTGCAGCACTTCATTCAATTGACTCTTATATTATCTCATCTATTATTGCATAGCATCATTGTATGTGTCAAATGTTGCCCAGTTGGCATCCATTGCAGCCTGGTCATCCTGGAAGGGGGATTCCCCCATCTGTGGTCCCTTCTCAAGGTTTCTCACTTTTCCCCTAATGAGGTTTTGTGAGTTTTTCCTTGCCCTCCTGGGGGTTAAGATCGGGGATGTCGATTGTGGCTATGTAAAGCCCTTTGAGACTGTCTGTGATTAAGGGCTATACAAATAAAATTGACTTGAATTGACTTGACTTAATTATAATGAGAAACACGTTCTGTAAATATGAAAAGTAAATCAAAGAGAATTGGTCTAATTTTAAATTATGACGGTGTTTCAGCACTACGCACAGTTTTGTTAAGAATATTTTCATGGTGTTAGAGGTATAATGAGCAGCATGTGTATGAGGGAGACATGCAAAATAAGGTAAGCAGTTAAGTTTTGACAAGCACTCATGCTGTGAGCTTTATTTCGTTCCAGCTGTGCTCCTACTGGAAACCTGCATTAGAATGTATAATCTCACTTGCTCACTGGGACTTTAGCCAGAAATCTCTGCCTGTCAGTCAGTGCAAAGTGTGTCACAGCTGTTGCTATGGCTAGACAGAGCAGACCCCCTCCACGGCCCCTCCCCCACCAACCAATTTAGCTTAAAGTCTAAGCTAAATTTAAATTCACTCTCCATCTTTCAGCTCTACATCAGCTTCTAAAAACCTACCAGGAAGCGTGATGAGGAATTCAACTTTAATAAAAATGTTGTAATTTTCAAAGTGACTCATTTATCTTTTTGTTTGTCTCTTTGCCGTTCTAGTCTCAATCTATCCTCAGAAAAATACAAGAAAATACTTTGCCGTCACACTAAGAGACTGATGAAAAGAACGCATGTGTGGCTGATTTTTTGTTTGTTCAAATATTGCTGCATGACCAGCATCATCTGAAGATATTTATTTTGCCTCATTTAGATCTGTTCCATACTGTTTGTGCAAAGTATTATACAACTACTGTAAATGCCTTTTGGCAACACAAATGCATCCACCGGCGCACGCCCACACCAGTTTGTTCTCTTCTTGTCCAAGGGTTACACGTAACAAAAAGAAATTCAATTTTGCATTATCATTCTTCTCAACATCCTCGCTTTGCTTCTCAACTCTTCTTTCTCTTCTTTGTTATAGAGCAATACCATTACAGGATACAGTAAAGTACAGAATATAGCTACAGTGAATGACTTTACTTCAAATGATTAACAGTAAATTCTTAATCATTCCAAAAGTGGAGTTCTTCACATATGTTGGTGCCTTGTAGGCAAAGAAATGGAGGCGAGATCGACAGCATCCGTGGCGATGGGAAGTCTGCATCGCTCTATGGTGGCGAAGAAAAAGCTGAGCTGAAAGCTATTGATATGCTGGTTGATCTACGTTCCCACCCTCACCTGTTGTCACAAGCTTTGGGTTGTGAGTTATGACCAAAAGAAACAGCCTGTGGATGCCAATGACCGCAATGAGATTCCTCGTTCCAAGAGATTTGTGAGGTCAGTCATCCAGGAGGGGCTCAGAGTTGAGATATTGCTCTTCCGATTCAGGAAGATCCAGATGAGTTGGCTCGGGTTACTTGTTAGCATGTCTTCTGGACGTCTCACTGGTGAAGTGTTCTGGGAGGAGGTCCTAGGAAAGACCCACCGGAGAGATGTCTCTCGACTAGTCTGGGACTACCTCAGGATCTGCCCTGGAAGAGCTCCACGAAGTTGCCAGGGAAAGGGTTTGGGCTTTTCTACTTATGCTGCTGCCCCTGATACCAGACCCCGGATAAAAAGATGGATGGAAGGATGGATGGATGGATGGATGATTTCAATTTATGACTGACTTTTAAAAAATTATTCTTGTTAAAATGAACTGAAATACATTCCAGCCCCAAAAGCAAGTTGTCAAGTCACACTGAGGGCTAAGTTGGAGCATAAACATGAAATTGAAAAAGGCTACACATGGAGTTAACGTTCATGCGTGAGAGAATGCACAATGAAACAATGAACAGTCCATGTGGATGCATTGATGCTTCACAAACTGAAGCATAGTTTGTGTACTGACGCGATATACGTAGGAAAATTTTGTTTGCCAACAGAGATCTCAATTAACTGAGGTTTCATGGGAGTTTATCTATGAAAATATGTACCTTTTCGATCTCGATTAAAATATTATTGGAAATGTGTTATATTTTATGTGAACGAAGAAAGGAATTAATGTTATGTTTTAAGGCACAGACTCACCTTGGCATATTTTAAAATTATGTCCGCTCTTTCCTCAGCTATTAATGTCTCAATGTCTTTCTTCATGTCAATATCTGTAGAGAAGAGAGCAAAAGCGGTAAGAGACAGAACAAGACAAGAGCAGAACAGGCTCAAGCAAACTTTGCGGTGTTGGGCTTCAAGTATTAATAGAAACAATCCAATTTTTCTGTAACAATGCCAATTTTGTCTTTCAGAGTAACTAACGTGGTTTTAGCAGTATTTGTTTATTATACAGAGATATTCTTCTCGTCCAGAAACTCTCGAACGCTCACGGCATTGTGAGCAGGTACATTGTCATGGTGAAGCATGAGTTGCCTTGCCGCTACTTTCGCACACTGAACAAAGCAAACGTCACAGGATCTTTGGAGATGTGCTGTTTCATTGTCTGGTTCACAATGAAGAGTCACAATTGTAGTTTAGGTTTGACATTTTTCTTTTGCGATATCAGTTCTGTAACTTTTCTGACACACCTCGAAGGAAACACAAGGTGCTTGCCGCATCCATCCATCCATTCTCTTCCACTTATCCGAGATCAGGTTGACAAAGGGGATATTTGAGATGTGCTTTGTATGTCCCTCTAGCGCTTTGTTGCAGCTCCTGCTATTCTGAAATGCGCTTATACATATATATATATATATATGCGATTGGCTGGCAACCAGTTCAGGGTGTCCCCCGCCTACTGCCCGAAGATAGCTGGGATAGGCTCCAGCACCCACCGCGACCCTAGTAGGAGAACCAGTACAGAAGATGGATTGATATATATATATATATATATATATATATATATATATATATATATAGGGCTGCACAATATTGGAAAAAACTGACATTGCGATTTTTGGGGAGGCTGCGATGTACATTGCGATATTGAAACTAGAAAGATTTTCACCAGATGACTCAAATAGGTCTATATGGGAAGACTTTGCTTTGTTTATTATACAGCTCTGGGATTGCCACTTGAGAGAAATACGTGCGCCACGGCATTTTATACCCTTTGTCGAGCATGCAGATAATTTTTATAAACCTCTCTTTCATGACGGCGTTGAAATGCTTTCACTTTCGCTTTCGCCCCGTTAAAAGTTATTGCATTCGCGATTTGTCGATGCTGTTTGGACTTCTTATCATAAGGTGTTATAATAAAGGTGCCTGTCATTGTTTTTTGAGCAGATGGTTTTACATCGGGTCCCACTAATGCAGGGGTATCAAACTCATTTTTGTGGACGAGCCACATCGTAGAACTGGTTTCCCTCGGAGGGCCGTTATGACTGCGATTCCATCACCTTAACGTTGGAAACGATGGAAATACAGAAATCAGAAGCCAGTCAATAAATGTTCAAACAACAATTCTTTATTTCATTTTATAAGGGGAGGATTGGTAACAAATAGCAATATCTCAATTTTGTTAAAAGTGAAGAAAATGTGCTAGAAACAGGAAGTTGCCGCACATGATTTGCCCATCGCGGGCCACATAAATTGAGGTCGCGGGCCAAATCTGGCCTCCGGGCCTTGAGTTTGACACCTGTGCACTAATGAGTCTGAACTGGTTATAAGCGAGCTCGTAATAGCGATTCAAATGGTCGGACAGGTTTGTTGTATTACCTCGTGTTGCAGCAACAACGGCGAGGCACTGTCGGCAGAGAATTTTTGTGTGTTGTATATTCCTTTTTATGGCCGAAATAATTCCATATTTTGGATGTTGACTTTCTTTTGGGGACTAAATCTACTGCTGCTTCTGCTGCCGTCTCCTCATGTTTTCAGGGCAGACTGCAGTGGTTGTGAGAGTGGAGGCGGGGGGCGGGGGGGACATTGACTAATTAGCAGGGGGGTGAGCAAGACGGTCTCTATAGTCTCTACAATGTAGAGCATAGTGTAGCGTGCTGCTTTTATGAAACAAACCAAAAGTTTCCGTGTTAAAAAACAAAAAAAAGGAACATCGCACGTCCTATGACGTGACTATTGCGCATGCGCTCATCGCAATCGCGATGTTCAAACGGCATATTGTGCAGGCCTAATATAGGCCTGTATATATATATATATGTCACACTGTTCTTCAAACCAGTTCAATGGCATGATGTGACTGACAGCTCAACAACAATGTGGGCCACTTTACTGATCAAATAAATCCCTGTCACAACTAAACTGATATCCCGAAATCTAACCCGTACAATAGAATCATGGTATTAATCCTACTTAATCTGCATTCTGTGTGCAAATCTCCACTAATGGCAGTATCATCTGCGACACGTTTGACACGCAACACCACAGAACATAAAACAAAAACATCTGGATTCAGTAGTACAGTAACATAGAATTATGAATCTGATTTCTTTGAACAACAAACAGATTCCTGGACCCACAAGTGGGTCGCGGTTTCATTATGGTAGGGTTGTGAACTGGTTGTTAAAAAATTCCAGGTGGTCTTTAGTTCATGACTGTGACTTTATTACTGCATCTGCGTAGGTTAGTGATGAATTTTGAAGCGTTCCAATTTATGTACAAATGTGTATGAGTGCAATGATTTTGTAAACTGAGGACTCCCTTCATTTTCAAAAACATCCAATTCCAACAAGCCAGTATTCCAACCTGACAGTACCTCGCAATGGCCAGGGCTGGGGAGGCCCTTTATAATTTCTCACAGTTCAAGTGATTATTATTTTTCTTTCATTAACAATAATTGTGACAATGTTGGTATATGTTATAATGTTGGCCATATCGCAAGGCCCTCCCATATTGAGCAAGTCCAGGATAACAAGCAGACAGCCATCTGAACATCGTACCGCAGTGTATACTATATGACATATTGTAACTTCAAATGGTCCAATTTTCCACCAACTTTAGAAGTATAACTTTCTTCTGAAGTGTATACTGTAACCATCTGGATGTGGTCAGAGCACTAAATCAGAGCAGAACTCTGGCAGTAATTTTAACTCCCAAGGCTGGAGGCCCACTTTGGGATAGAGCTGAAGACAGCAGCTCAACATTTACACTTATAGATTTCAATCAAACACTATCTTTACCACGGATAACAAACATCAGTCCATAGATGGAAGGTTCTCTGAATAAACTTTCAGGGGATGGAAAAATCTGAACAAAAATGTCTTTCACTTTTTGTCATCTGAGTATTTGAATATGTTCCTGTTTTACTTGCCTTATGTTCATTTTTTTTTCTTTAGGCACCTTTGCATGTGCTGGTGGTGGCCGGAGCTTCCCGGTCGCACCTGTTGGCACATATTGCCATGTCTTATTTAAACTGAGTCACAACAAAAGGTCCTTTTCTTGCCAGTGTGCTTTCTTTCCGTCCACAACTAGTAAGTACCACTCTCTGTCTTCTGACTCTAACTTGTGTAGCTTATGTATATGTAATTTGAAAATGGCCCACATGTGGCCCCTAGGCTGGACTTTGGACATACTTGCTCTAAGCCTTTTGACAAAAGTAATTGAGCTACATTCTAGTCGTTTTGTTCCCCAGGCTTGTTCACGAAGGACAGTATGAAAAATATGAGTCTGTAAGCAAACATGTACTTCCACTGGATGAGCAGGAGAACATTTTATTTCACCACATCACACGGACCAGATACACTTTGCTTCATGGCAATGTGAAACCATCACAAAGAGTCAATGACCGCGCCCTCATAAACCATAAACCATTGGTTGCCTTGACAGCAGAGGGGACAGTCACAGCAGTTCAGGGCAAGTGTCCCGAGATAGTTGACACCACCATCAGGCTGTCAATTTTATTCCAAAATGCGGATAATCGGCAAAATGCTAAATAATAATAACCGATAATCGGCCGATAATTTGGACCTTTCTTGAGGCGAATTATCATCAGCAGAATGCATTTCTCGCAATTACTGGGGAAGTTGAATTGTTGATATTGAAAATTTTCTGAGTTTTCTATCACTTTCCGAAAATTATTTTAGAAGCATTAGTTGTTCTTGAGGCACTCCGGAATATGGTTTTGGTTTGTTTTTTTGGTACTTTTCTTGGCTATTAGTGAACACTCTTAACCACTTCTCCTCACAAGGGTCACGGGGGGTGCTGGAGCCTATACCAGCTATCTTCGGGCAGTAGGTGGGGTACACTCTGAAATGGTTGCCAGCCAATCGTAGGGCACACATAGATGAACAACCATCCGCACTCACACTCATACCTAAGGGCAATTTAGAGTGTCCAATCAACCTGCTATGCATGTTTTTGTGGGAGGAAACCAGAGTACCTGGAGGAAACCATGCAAGCACGAGGAGAAAATGCAAACTCCAGACAGGAAGACATCCTTGTGCTAACCAGTCGGGCCACTGTGTCGCTATATTTTAAGCAGTATAAATTAATTTTAAATTGATTTTTGATTAATTGTTACATTCCTACCAGAAACTCTCCTGCTAACGTTGCCGTGAACGTCTTTGCTTAGTCAATCGCATGAGTGAGGAAATCGTGGCATGCAGTGAATAAGCTATTTTACTCTGATGACAGTAGGTTGGCTGAAAATTTATTATTTTCACCTAAAGGGATATTGGCACTTACATTATAAGTTTGCATGTAAAAATGAAATTAGTAACCATTCCAAAAAAAAAAAGGACTCTAAGGTGATTTAAGGGTTTTGATGGGATGAGATTTACGACAAATTGGCAGGCCGCTTTTTGGAGCTCGGCCTGTTATTTTTTCCGGTCTCATTGTCAACGTCACAGCAAGGAGGCAAGTGTAATATTGCTCGCTTTGTCAGTTCTGTTGTGTAAAACGCCGACAGATTGCCACCAATATGCAAATTCACATTACTGTACTCTTGTCCACTTCAACCTGTGAAAGTATAAAAGCGTTCTGCACAATAGTTTGTATTTATTGCCATCAAACATGAGCTCATGTGATCACTTAAACAAAATAAAAAATATCGCGCTGAACTCTACTCCACTTACAGAGGCTGAAGCGGACAGTAATGGAGTGAAGTGGATCTGTTCTATCCATCGATATCCCCACGCAGACAGAAATGTGTGCATTTTGGCTCAGTTTTCTATACAATTGTCAGGCTCTTCAACATTTCAAGATGTCTGGCATAGCTTGGAAACATGTTGCGCTGTTGCCGTTTGAACCAACAACTGAAAAATAAAGGCCAAATTGCAGCAGTTGCATTTTTTGGGAGTGACCAATGTGCTTGAATTGCAAGCTGTGCATGACTGGCCATGGGCCACGTGACATCATTCCCATGCAGTTACAAGAAACATTATAGCCTTCTATTAGTTTGAAATTGTTATAATATTACACATTTATATGTGCTATCATAAAATTATATTTAATATGTTATTAGATCCTTATACGCTGTATTTTTTTTTCTTCATGAAAGTGTTGAAAGTGACACTGTTGCTATTTTTAGACACCGAGGGATACTGTATAACAGTAATACCGCCCAGTTCCTGTGCTTTGATTTGAATTGCGGGTGCTCAGGTTACCTCCTGAATTTGAAAATCATGCGTATTAAACATCCATTAGATAGAAAAGACCACACACATGAATTTTTTGTTGTTGTCCTTTTTTAATATATATTTGGTATCGGAGTTATGCAGAAGCAATTCAAATAAATCAAGTTGTGTTACTTAAAAAATTATGGTACTTGGATTATGTTACTGATTAAATTGTGGGTGTATGGGGGGCTCAGTGTTTGTCAAGACCAGGACAGACTACTCACATTTTGGAACCTCACTGCTGAATACCACAACTTCAATGGCAGCCCATATTTCATCATCTCAAGGCATTGATTTGAGGAATGACACCAAACATATGTGGTGAAACTCTCCACGCAGATTGAAATTGGGGGAAACTTCATTTCGTTATCCACCCCATTGTCAATTTTTTTTTTTAAAGTGAATGTCTGAAATCTTCTCTTTCTTATTCAATCTACCTATTTAGATTTTTAGGTGCATGGTCACACATTTGTACCATTGTGAAAAAGGATCCAAATCGTGAATAAATAAATAAAACGTTTTTGCATCAATTCTGACAACCAAAACTGACCAGGAACTAAAGATATTATAAGTGCTCCCATCTTGACTTCAAATAGATACTGTCCTGTACATTACTCTAACATAGTTGACACATGGTTTGATATCACTGCATCAGCAGCAGGCCTAGCAGCAGCTTCACAGTTTTAGTTTAAATATACATGAACAACCAGTCTGCCATTCATGCTTCATCTTATCTTAAAACAACACCAGTATTCATTCGGTAGCAGCGAACGCAAGCTTGCTGGTGGTAAACAAAACCGCAGCATCCAATGCAAACCGCATCCTTTCATCTTATCGAGAACAGTATAATAACATTTACAGATACACATCGGATGAAAATGAGTAATTACCGTCTTTTTGTGTTGAAATTCTGCGCTATCCGTGCAGCAGATTCTGTGTTCATTCTTCGTTGAGGGTAGCTCCAACAGCTCGAAGCACCTGGCTGAGTGTCGGACAACAATAGCCTGCCTTCATCAAACCTTAGCTTTCGATAGACAAGACAGCGCAGGCGAATTTCTCACCCCCACATAATGAGCTCACACTCAGGAAAAGAGCACAACTGGCGGGGGTGGTAAGAACAGCGCCGCTGTGTGGCACCAGTGAGCATCGGTTGTGAGCGCCATTGTTCAAATCTCATTTGGCAGCTTTCTGCAGATACGCACGGCTGCTCCTGAGGTCATCGACCGCCATACCTGAAAGCTGAATGTCAACTGTGATGGAAACACACCATTATCATACATAGTTTTCGTAACCAAACTAACTGAATTAATTTAACTAAATTTAAACAACAAAACAAAATTCAAACTATAATTAAAATTCCAACTCTATCATAACCTCGGTTATCCCGCCGCGCCTGCGATAAACATAATGGAACACGGCATGAAAATCATCAAATTGAAAACAGGGCGCCGGAGGGGATTGCACTGCACATGATCTCCGGAGATGGGCACTTGACCCTTTTTTGCCGGTCAGTCCATCGCCGTCCGGCCGTCATCACTGTACCGTTTCGGTCTCAACCCTACGGCCTCCAACCCCTCTCAGACATTAGCTACTCTGTCTCACTGAAAGGGGCATATGTGAGGACACAGCTGCCTTTGTTCTACACAGGCAGGTCGCCGCAATTACCACTAGAAAATTGAGTGTGCAGCTTTACTCCATTCATTTTGAAATTTTGCCTCAAATGAAAGTCAAACGTGGAAGAAACTGTAATAGTCTCATAAAAGTGTACCAATAATGGGAATGTCTAATTAATAAAGAAATACCAAATATCAGGTCAGATGATTTGATGTCAATTTCTGATGTCAGACTGTTGATTTAATGGTCACATTGTCCGGCTCATAAATGTGTAAATCTTACTGTCAGTGCCCCATGAACCTCACTGTACATCACTTGACTCATTATTAGCTCAGGCAAAGCACATCCTACAGCAGCCATCAGATTTATATGCTTAGTTGGCAAACGTGCTGCGGCAGCCGTCCCACATAGTTATCGTCATAATCTTTTTTAAATCAAAATCTGGTTTTGTTTCTTTAGGTTTGACACAAGAAGAGAATAAATATAATTGTTGTGATCTGGCTTTGAAATATAGGATTATTTTTATGAATAATGACAAAAGTGTTTAGGGTGCCCAGATCTGAGACAACGGATGTGGAGCAGACCGGCAAAATAGAGTAAAGTGCAAATCTATGCCACATAGCTTTGCCTTCAAGTCCACTAGTTTCATGTCATCACAAAATGGGAAACACCATAGATGGGCTAATGAATAGCTTTCGTGTCTCGGCGTTATAACCTTTTAAGCAATAGATATTTGAACACAAATGGTGGCACTACAACTAGACAGATAAAATAACAATACACAGGTATATTTTCTTGACCCTGAGGCTGTCTGAATGAACAGTATTTCCGTAGGTCGGTATTATACTGACACCAGGTGTCAGCGCATACACCAGAATTTAGCAATGGATTTGACATTCATTTTCAAACAAACACTACATTAGCACTTATCGATGCACTGCACTGTATGTCTGTGTACTAGCATCTACACAATTCAATTTGTGTTTTCAAAGAAAGAAAAATACAGCCAATATTGTGAATTGTTTTATTTGGTAATAACAGCTTAATAACACACATTTACTCATGCACTTGTTTATGCAAATATAATTCAATACATGTACAACAGTGTCTATCGACAGGAAAGTGCAAATATCCAAAGCCGATAAGGTTAAAAAGTAGTGCAAACACTTGTGTGTGTTATATAGTGGCATATATGCCTTTAAAGGGGATCTATTTTGGATTATTTACTTCTTCATTTTGCAATATGTCTGCAGTATGTGCCACATACTGTGCATCAAAGCTTGGTGAAGGACTACTTTAAGGATGCAGCTACACTCAGGCTTCGACAACTGTAATTGGTCAGAAATTCCACCCTGTGGTGTCCTAGCCAATATTATCAGTAACAACACCCTCGGACTTGGAGTGAAAGTGCAAACACATATTCAAAACAACTCACATGGGTTGCATACGAATAAAAAGGCAAACTTGGCCTGGCTTTGCCGCAGTGACGTCTGTGCAGGCAGCAACCGTAGATTCCATAGGCAGGCAGGCATTAGCCACTCAATTTGGCCCAATTAGCATTTAGCCACTGATACAAACAAGCGTAGCGGTACAAAATTATCTTCTTACCGGCGTAAGACTATTTCATACAACTAACTTAGGCTATATTATTGTGGGAATGTTTCCTCATCACTTCGCCGTTCACTTCTTGAGACTTCAGTGCTGAGCATGTTTTTCCATAATATTGATTAAAAGAAAAGAAAAAGAAAAAAATACAGCCGTATTGGCAGCTTTATTGTGGAAAGACGTGTTGTTTCAAAGAGAGGAGTTGACATACCAACGGCACTCATATGTGGGAACAATGAGAGCACGAGGAGATTTATCCGTGAGCTAATTGGCTGTGACAACCCAGCATTTTCACTTGTTGTATCTCGCTATTCTCTTCCACATCAATAAACGGAATTTTTGAACAACATTCTGTTAGGAAATTCATCATGTTTTTCAAATGTGCCGTTCAGTTGGTCAGAGTCGAGCCGCATTGTAAGCAGCTATGTTCAGTCCTCAGCCACCCGACAAGCATGGCTGACTCAGTACGACAATGCTGAGGAAAAATTGGCAAATAAAATGTTAGTGTGTTAAAATGTTACTTTTTTAAATAGTTTACCTTAACTAGAGTCCCGCATTACATCAGAGTATTAAAGGTGTAACCTCCCCAAATTAAATATAAAACTTAAAATAAGAAATTAGAAAGTAAACCTGTTCTCTCCTCAATGGAGCTCATAATTAATGTAAATAAATTTTTTAATATAGCGTCAATCGCTTTTATATTTTTAGAGGTTGAAGTGGACGTGAGTAGAGCTGCGCATGTGATTTTGGGTGACAATTGGCCACAGTTTTCAGACATTAACTAACAGAACAGGATAAAACGAGCCAGGAAAACATACTGTCCTTCAATGCTTGCCTCTTACCTTCAATGACATATACAGGCTGCGATTTAAAAAAAAAGAGGGCATCATTAAGATCAGCTGATTGTAGTAATAAGTCATTAAGTCACTACTGAGTTTTTCCGGGGGGTGAATTTTAGTGATGACATTTTTACAGAGACCTATTATACAGGTGACAATGTTCAACCCAATCAAGTATCCCTTTAAGAGTGGGAAAGAATAATGGCATGAAGAAACAACTTAGTTAATGTGGTTACATCCATCCATCCATCTTCTGTACCGCTTCCCCTCACTAGCGTCGCGGGGGGTGCTGGAGCCTATCCCAGCTATCTTCGGGCAGTAGGCGGGGTACACCACACCCTGAACTGGTTGCCAACCAATCGCAGGGCACACAGAGACGAACAACCATCCGCACTCACACTCATACCTAGGGGCAATTTAGAGTGTTCAATCGGCCTGCCATGCATGTTTTTGGAATGTGGGAGGAAACCGGAGTACATTTAGGAGAGTAAAACAACTTTGATTATCCTATGTTTGCATTAATATGTCAGAGCAAAGTGCCTGGGTCACTTTTATTTGTTAAGCAATTATTGAATTTTTTTTTATTATTGAGTCTTTTTCCTTTTG
This sequence comes from Idiotropiscis lumnitzeri, assembly GCF_059441095.1. Lineage (NCBI taxonomy): Eukaryota > Metazoa > Chordata > Actinopteri > Syngnathiformes > Syngnathidae > Idiotropiscis > Idiotropiscis lumnitzeri. The sequence goes on along the minus strand of NC_142395.1, from coordinate 4,149,730 downwards.
TTTACTTACTCACACATCTGGTTGGGTGTTTGGTTACAATATCTACAAAAATACTAATCTGTCTTCTAAAAAAAAAAAGTTTTATCTTGTTTTCCCGAATCTGTGAAATGTGACTTAGTTTTCAATTGGCTCAACAGTGCCGGGGTGGGATGTGTAATGACTCATCTGTATGTGACAGGACCACCTTGTCAATTTTAAGATTTTAGTCAAAGTAAGGGTAAGCATATGTTAAGCATAAAATTATTTGATCCTTGGAGTGTTCTGAAAAATGCAGATAAGACACCAGGGATGTGGTATAAATGGTGGGGAGAAAAAAGTGAAAAAAAATGCATGTGTAAATTAGAAAAAAAAAGAAAACGAAACCTGCAATCATATTCCTAATCAGCACCAAGCCTTAGTTTTTAGTAATAAATGTTAAATCAGAAACTATTACATTTAAACATCAAACTGATTTGAAAATTCCTCACTTCTCTTGAATACAAACTCGTTATATTATACAATACAAGGTGAGCGCCACTCAAATTCCCCAGTGCTGAATCAACAAATCACCAAATTGGTAGAAGCACATCCACTAGCAGGTCTACAAAAACAAGAATTCATCACAGAAAATGTAAAGGAAAAAAATGCAAGTGCCTGAAAAAAACAACGGTTAAAGGAAAATATCTCAGTGGTCTTGTAAATAATGATGAGCATTACATTGATTTTTGTTAAAGCTGAGCAAAATGTCCAAAAAACCCCAACTTATTTTAGATCTTAATCTTTTCAAGTTAAAAGACAAATATCTGAATCCACAATCCTAACCTAACCAACCTTAAGTGTATAGGAGTATCTTCCCTAAACATCCATACATGCATTATCAGATCCGCTTATCTGAACAGAGCTAAAAAAGAAAAAAGAAGTAATTCTTGCACCCCACAAAAAGGGCAAAACAAGAATGCAGCAATATATCTGCCACTAGTACTTCTTGATTATAAAGTTCCCCTTATCAATCCATTACACAAAGTATTCTCATTTGATACATTAAAAATTCAAACACAAACGTGCGTATTCTTTGTTTCTTTGGATGAAACGGTCACTCTTAGTAACCGGACGATGTAAGAAATCCCGCAAAGGTTAGCAATGTGTAGTTTATAGCTGTTTGATGTGCATAAATTAATCAGATGTCCAACTGCGGGAGTGGTCAGAGAATGCATCTTGAGTGCAATGCAGAACGTGAGTGAATTTATCTTGTATTTTTTGTTTTTTTTGCTTCTGTCGACGCAGCCAACGACCGTTTAAAAAAAAAAAAAAAACGGAATCTCTCTCCACCTATTATGTAATTTGGAAATTTCTTCAGTTAACCCCATGAAGCCACAGGTAAAGGGCCGAGTCGAGATCCACAGCCAGAGGCAGAAATGCTAACCACATGCACCACAGTGCCGCCCTTTTCGACAAACCACATTTTCTTATCTGGGTTTAAGGCTAAAAAGTTGGTGTAACCCGAATTTGAGGGAATGAGAAATGTTTTACTTGTAATCTTAGCAACCTGTCAAAGACTGACTTGCAGATGTTAAATTTTTTTTTAAAATTTAAAATTGCTAAACGGATTACATGCAAGTCAAACAATATATTCCCTTCACAGCAAATTTTGAAGCACAAAAGACAGCTGAACAACTTTTCAAAAGCCTGCATGTGTCAGTGAACTCCAATGTATGATCAGTTTATCCAAGCATAGGAATATAGGCCGTTCTTCTTCCACAACTGACAGCGTGCAGCTGAGTATTCGTTGACAAACGAAAGCTTGCTGGACAGGAGGGCAGTGGCTGCTGGGTAAGATGACCACCCATCAACCATCTTACCTGTAAGAGACAGACATTTTAGCATTAACAGTCTTCATGAAATAATAAACATATATTATAATCTACAGTCAATTTCCAAACCCTCGTTACATAAAAGTCCATATCGTGCAGCAGATATTCAAACAATTGAGCATTTTGGGGTAAAAGCGTTTGGCATTTGGTACACTAAGTCAATGACATCCCAAAAAGATATGGATATGGAGCCATCTTGAATTTTCACAGCTGCAACTGTGTTCTTGTTAGTGATGTAAATAGTATGATATTTCAGACATACTTATCACACACAGTACTTGGAAAATATCTTCTGGATAAATAAAAATAGTCATTAAATATGCACAATGGCTGCCTTCACTTTTATGATTGCCTGTTTTGGGTGATCTCAATGTCAACTGAGTATTTTTTTATGCTGCAGAATACGAATGTTGAACTTTTAAAATGGCGACAAGCTTCCTTCTACCAAACCACTGTACTCACGACGAGCAACCGCTGGTGGCCTATGACCACTCTTTCTTTAAAAAAAGCAGCAATATGGCCGAAATCAAAATGGAAATTTCAAGAAAATAGAGATACCATCTATTTTATTGTAATTAAAACATTGATCCAAGAAACTGAAACATTTCCCTATGTCGGCAGAATAAAATCAACCTAACCATTTTATGAATGGGAATGTAATAGAGTAGATGTTGAAGCACAAGCATGGCTTACTGGTAACAATTCCGCAGTGAAACTCAGCACGGGATTCAGAGTCAATTAAATACAATCCAGTTCATAATGCTGTGTTTTCTGTATTAATGTACTGGTTGTGATGTTTATTTAGTGGTGGTATAGTTTAGTTTCCTAAATGCTATCTAATATTCGCCCCACCCATATAATTTAGATGTCGTAGTTGGATAGTTGCATCTTAATGCACCTGATGTGCCAGCATGGGAGAGCCGAGCCAATTGTAGCGGGGCTTTACTGTATATTGCTTTCATATAGTTACTCGGATGGTGCAAAGACTGCACAATAATTAAATGGTACCGGATGAACGATCAGGCTAGGAGTAGAGCAATTTTCTCATCCAAACCTATTTGTATCCTATACTTGAATGTACAGAATGATTTTTTTTCTTGCCAGAGAAAATCTTGAAGCAAAAATTCCACCAACCACAGCTGCCTTAGAAGAGCATGTCAGGAGAGCTATATACCAAGGAGGTCAGGTGTGGGGTCAAGTGCGGGTTTCAACCCCAGAACTACCTTCTCCATGCAAGTAGGACTTATCAAAGACACCTGAGGGGCATTGTGAACCCTTTTGGACTTGCTAACCAGATGCACGAACTTCCATCCAGCCATTATCCAAGCCGCTCCTCATCTCTTGCAAATGCAAGAAGGGTTTGTTGGCCAGTGCAAGTGCAATAAAGCTAAGTTACGAAATGTCTTCTGTTTCTGTGAAGGTGAGGGGGAATAGTCTTCCCACTGATACACCTTTGGTTAGGCCATCCTAAATATGAGTCTTCTGGGATAGAAGGGAGCTTCATATAAAATTTCAAGTTCCCAATTTAAATTCTGCATGAAGAAAAATGCCTAATTCAATACAAAGATCATCATTTTTAACCAGTCTGAAAAAATGGTAAACTATCCAGAAGGCTTTTATCCATCCATCCATTATCTATACTGCTTCTCCTCACAAGGGTGGCCGGGGGCGCCGGGGCCTATCCCAGCTATCTTCGGGCAGCAGGCGGGGGACACCCTGAACTGGTTGCCAGCCAATTGCAGGGGACACAGAGACGAACAACCATCCGCGCTCACACTCATACCTAGGGGCAATTTATAGTGTACAATCAACCTGCCATGCATGTTTTTGGAATGTGGGAGGAAACCGGAGTATCGGGAGGCAGGCAGGAGGAGAACATGCAAACTCCACACAGGAAGGCCGGATCGAACCCACGACCGATGCTGTCTCTCACTGTGAGGCCATCGTGCTAACCAGTCGGCCACCGTGCCGCCCGAAGGCTTTTATTTAAAATACTATTTACCCGCAAATACGTCTAAAATGTCATATATAATTTTGTAAATAACTCAAAAGAAAACGATTGTTTTTGGCGCCACGGTGAATTCAGGAAGTCCTCGGGTTAAGAACGAGTTCCGTTCCTACGCTGGCAACGTAACCCGAATTTCGGAATTAAGCCTTAAAACACCCTAAATCTCAACATAAATATCCAAATAAAAACGAAATAAACTTCATATTAATAAAATGAAATACATTCGGAAAAAAAAACAAAGATACTGTACTTACCAATACCGCTGAGAGGTGCGGCCATAATGTGAAAAAGGAGGGTTAAAAAGGCAAGGCGAGGCAAGGAAATTCCAGAGCACAAAAACAGACACGCTACACTATGAGGCTGAGACAATGGCAAGGTTCACACTGCAGGTCTTAATGCTCAATTTGGATTTTTGGGTGACATCCAATTTTATTTTTGTGGAAGCGTTCACATTACATAATAGATGCAACCTCGGTCTGTCTGGTGTGTGCACATATGCACCCCCAAAGTGACCCACATGTGGACAAGAAGAGACAATGTCACTCACAACGTAGTAAATGTGGTCCGGTGTGTCAGGGCATTTCTACAGTGGAGCGATTTGGTAGGACATCGAAATACATTATTTGGGGAAATGATAAGGCAAGGTTTTTCAATCTCATTACATGGAGACATCACTTAACTCATTCAATACCATCGACGGATAAATACGTCAAAATCCATTTTTTTTACTAGGCTGGTCGTGAATGAGTTAAGTTGATGTCACGTCAATTCCGTGGGTAAAAAAAAAAAAGAACCGATCTACGGGGGAGAATTATTACAATCACCATAAATGTACACTTTATACTTCACTTTTCAAGTGGGATTATAGTAAACTCAAATATGCTCCTTATTTTTTATTTGTGTTTGCTTGGTCTTATTGGCACCAACCGAGGCACAGAATTGATATACCCGCCAGAACATCGTGGACATTGGATATCGATGTGAAATAACCATCACTGACGAACTGACGAGGCCGCCCGGCTCACCGTGGCTTGTCATCGGGACCGGGAGGCGGCGACGGCGACGCAGAGAGAGGAAGCAGAAGCGGGGCTGCAGGTCCGGTGTCTTTCTACAGCTGCGACGGCAGCCCCACAGGCAACCACTGCCGAGTCTCTACCTCACCAGCGCCAGATCCGTGGTCCATAAAATCGACGATCTGGGATTACAAATCCTGGGAAACCGCTATGTGCGAGACAGCAGTGTGATCGTCATCACGGAATCCTGGCTGCACGCCAACGTCCCCGACGCTAGCATCCAGCTGGCTGGGCGCTCGCTACATCGCGCGGATCGGACGAGGGACACCGGTAAGAGCAGGGGCGGGGGGCTCTGTGTTTACGTGCATGAGAACTGGTGCGGCGATAGCACGATCGTTGAGAAGCACTCTTCCCTCGACATCAAGTACATGTCCGTTAAATGCCGGCCTTATTTTCTCCCGAGGGAACTAACGGTAGTGATCGTCACAGCTGTTTACATCCCTCCCGACGCTAACACTATCACGGCGCTCTCGCTACTCGCGTGCGTCATCAATAAACATCAGCGGGCCCACCCTGATGGCGTTCACATAGTAGCGGGGGACTTTTATAAGGCCAATTCAAAGACTGAACTCCCAGAGTTCCACCAGCATGTCAAGTGCCCAACGAGGGGAGACAACACTCTCGACCATGTGTACTCGAACATCAAGCACGCATACAGGGCCCTCCCAGTCGCCCCCCTCGGCCAGTCAGACAAACTGTCCTTGCAGTTCGCACCTGCATACACCCCTCTCAGGCGCAGATTCAGGCCCACCACAAAGACTGTGAAAACCTGGCGTGATGACGCCATGAGTGAATTACCGGACTGCTTTCAAGGCACCAACTGGGACCTCTTTGATCATCAGGACCTTGATGTTTACACGCATTGTGTACTGGACTCTGCATGGAAACTGTGTCCCTAAACAGGACCATACGGACCATCCCAAATGAGAAGCCCTGGATGTCCAGCCAGGTCCACTATCTCCTCAAGGCACGTGACGCTGCCTTCAGGTCAGGCGACAAAGCCCAGTACAGGGTGGCTCGTGCTGACCTGAGCAAAGGCATCCAAGCTAGCCAAGGCAAACTACAAGAGGAGGCTGGAGTCCCACCTTGCCAGCAACAGACCACGGGAGGTGTGGCAGGGTCTACGGCGCATCACCAACTACCGAGGCAGCAGCACGACCTCTGTAGACCCGAGTGCATCGCTGGCAGAGGTGCTTAACTGCTTCTTCGCTCGCTTTGACTCGCCCCAACAGTCACACCACCGCGCTTCATGCCTGAACTCCACTCACCGTAGAGGAACACGATGTTAGGCGCGCTCCTGGCTATTAACCCCAGGAAAGCTACTGGACCCAACGAAATACCAGGCAAGGTCCTCAGAGCATGTGCCCACCAACTGTCACATGTTTTCTGCAGGGTCTTCAACCGCTCCCTGGCTCAAGCAGTCATCCCCTCCTGCTTGAAAACCTCCACCATTATTCCTGTCCCCAAAAAGTCACCCCCAGTCCTCCTGAATGACTACCGTCCTGTTGCTCTCACGCCAGTCATCATGAAGTGCTTCGAGAGGCTGGTTCTCCAGCACATCAGGGACTGCCTTCCTCCCACTGTGGACCCCTCCCAGTTTGCATACCGGGCTAACAGATCCACTGAGGACGCCATCAACACTGCTCTGCATGTTGTGCTGGGCCACCTGGAACGACAGCAGAGCTATGCCAGGATGCTCTTTGTGGACTACAGCTCGGCATTCAACACAATCATCCCGGACATCCTCGTTGCCAAACTGGACATTCTCGGCCTCCCTGCCCTCACACGCATCTGGATTAAGGACTTTCGGACCAACAGACCCCAGACTGTGTTGCTCGGCCCCTACACGTCCTCCACCCGTACGCTGAGCACCGGTTCCCCCCAAGGATGCGTGCCGAGCCCTCTCCTATACGCCCTCTACACCTACGACTACAGCCCGGCCCACGGTAACAACACCATCGTCAAGTTTGCTGACGGCACAACAGTGGTCGGTCTGATCTCGGAAGGTGACGAGACAGCCTACAGAGAGGAGGTCCAGAGACTGACGGCTTGGTGCGAGGACAACAGATTGCAACTCAACTTTGCAAAAACAAAAGAGATCGTTATCGACTTCAGGAGGAACAAGACGGTGCCGCCCCCCCTCTGCATCGACGGTGTGTGTGTAGAGAGGGTCCACACGTTCAAGTTCCTGGGAGTGCAGATCTCCGATGACCTTTCTTGGACACACAACACCACAGCAGTGGTGAAGAAGGTCCACCAGTGTCTGCACTTCCTGAGAGTCCTCAGGAAATTCAACCTGGACAGGAAGCTGCTGCTGGCCTTCTACCACTCGTCCATCGAGAGCCTGCTGACGTACTGTGTCTCCACCTGGTACAGCGGCTGCACTGAGGCGGACAGAGTGAGGCTCCAGAGGACGGTCAAAACAGCGCAAAGGATTATTGGCTGCCCTCTCCCCTCACTGTCGGACATCTACACCGCCCGGTACCTCACCAGGGCTCTCAATATCGTCAAAGACAATACCTACCCAAACTCACACTTGTTCGACCTGATGCCCTCTGGCAGGCGCTACAGGTGCATCAAATCAAGGACCAATAGACTGAGAAACAGTTTCTTTCCAAGAGCCATCTCCATTCTAAACTCTCACACACACACACACACACGACCACCCTTAACTTGCAGAACAGCAACGTGATGCGTTTTTATATATCCTATCCAGTATTACTTTCCATTGCACTAACTATTCTCTTATTTATCTAATTTATATATTTATCTGAATTATTGTTGTATTGCACTGGAGAGGGGAGCTCTCTAATCTCGTTGCACACTTGAGTACAATGACAATAAAGGGATTTCTGATTCTGATTCTGAATATAAAGTCAATACTGGTACTCAAAACAACTTTGCAGATTTGACCTCCAAGCTCCAAGCTCTCTCCCTCTGGACTCCTGGAATGCATTTTGGGCCGCGGATGACGTCAATGGCAGATATATGTGACCTAGCCATTGAGACTGTGATCGCATTGCAAAAAATCCAATACATATTACGTAACATTGACGAACAAATCAGGCCAATCAATCTAGCAGCAAACTCCTTTTTATTCAGAAAAACGGTCATTGTTGGCCGCAACCACGCCGTTACAACCAACACAACGCTCACTCAAGTCAGCTAGGAATCTGCCTCTCTCATCTCGCTTCTTTCCTCCCGCCTTCCGCCACCCACACCGCGGCTGCGTTCACAGCCTACCCAGAGAACAGGAAACCACAGAACCCGTGAACTATTTACAAAGTCGCTACACTATATTGTAGGATCACATATCAAATTGGCCCAGGTCGGATTAAAAATAAAAATGGAATTTAAGATTATAAAAAATACTACTTTTTTTTTTTTTTTAAATGATACAAGTCCCATACGGGCGAAAAAAAATCCTATCAGGGTTGTATTTGCCTGCAGTGTGAACCTAAAATGGTGTACGAGACTCAGGCATTGTGAAGTTGAAACAGCTTAAGTCGAGTACCGCATAACCCAAGGACTTCCTGTATTGATGATGCCTCCAAACCAAAATTTTGGGGCAAATGCCTTTCGGTACAAGAGTACCAAATTTCATGCTTTTTTCACAAAATTCACAATTTCTTTAAAAGTAGGAGCTAAGATCATTGTTTATCCTCGTGTCGACTACTTATTTGTGACAACAGACTGGTGGTCTACTCTACACAACGAATATCGATATTCTGGGTTAATCACACAAAACACAAAGGCACAAAAGCAGAATAATACTCTTACCTGTTTTGGCAAAGTTCACAAGATGTTGTGTTACAAGAGTCTGGAAACTCTTGTCCTGATCAGAGAGTGGTTTCCCCAGAACTAACTCCAGTCCCCCAAAGAAAGCAATGATATCCAAGAAGTGGAAAGAGAAACGGCTGTGAAATGGCATCAGAGGAAGAGTTGTGTTGACTGCTCCAGAGGGTGTGTGTGTCACCACATAGCGATAAACAGGACTCTCAAGGGCCGCTGCAGAAACAAAAGTTAATTTCACAGGAAATGTGAGGCAGGAATCCTACACACAAAAAAATATTTGAGAAATTATTAAAAGATACACCAACCCCCCAAAAGACTAGTTTTTACACTTTGTACAAATGACAATGATAAAATATCTAATCCAATGAATAGCTGTTTCTTCAGCAAAAAAAAAAAAAAAAAAAAGAGAATTGGATGCTTACCGGTTTTACAAGTCTAATATGGTGTTTCAATAGATACATTCTGGATAAAAAACAAGGTATTTGAATGTACAAACAACAATTTTCAGATTTCTCGCTCTATGCTTTCCACTTCCCCTGAGAAATGTAATATTTAAAACTAGTTCAGAGGACTAATCATTTTATTTTATTAATATTAATAATTTTATTAGTATTAAAATTAATAAAATAATTGCATAGCCTGTGTAATGTAGGGTGTATTACCAATATGTCATTAAAGAGGGGTGTCACCAGGTTTGGCCTGACTGGTGTCTATTTGAAACTGAAACCACGCCCTTGCGTAATAATTGAAGTGAACTGGTTAGCTTCGGCAAATTTTCCTCCTACCTTGCGGGATGGAACCAAAATTCCCTAAACTAGGCAAAGCTTGCTTTCCCCTCAAGTACTCTATTTCATATTGATTAAAGTTGTTTAATAGTTATTTCGTGTTATGTCACATAGTCACATGAGTTGCGCGACCAGTTGAATTCATTAACACTGTGTTTAACATGTTTTAGTTCAAGCATGTGTAAGCAGCAAAAGTGAGTGTCTTAATTTAAATTTATTTCTGTGACCATTTTGGACTGGTGAGAATCATCTGTCATCCCACAATCTGCAAGGTCTGGTGAGTATTGAGTTACACAAACCTCTAGGGTTTTCTCATCTGACCATGTTGGCCTACAGCAGATGGACTTGAGTATCTTGAAATAGTTTTGTGTCCATATTTTGCTGCCATGTGATTTTGTATATGGCCCGAAGACTGTGCAAGAGCACTCAACCTCTGAACAGCCTTCATCTGATGAATGCATTTCCCTGATAAAATGTTTGCCAAACCATCTGGTTAAGTGCCAAAATGAAGGCAATATTCATGCACAGAGAGATGCTACACTATCCAGACCAGGTGTAATGGTCTTGTCAAATATAAAAACATACGTTGTGCGCGACTCCTGTTTTGTATGAGGCATAGGGCTTTTTCTGCCCACACTGTATAGTGTTGAAATGAACACTCAATAGTGTCATTATTACTGCACTGTCAACACTACATTTCGCTGCTTTAAAAAACTATTGGGTGTTGAATATTTCACGTTATTTTAACATTGGGTAGTGGAGATGCATTGTGTATACAGACAATTTGCCAGTGATAAAATTGACGCCCTAGGTGTTGAATTAACACCAGTAGATTAGCAGTGTACAATGTATTTTATTGCAATATGAAAAGATGCACTTTCCTTGACTTCGCTGGGGTTCTTTTTTGAAGCTTAGATTAAAGTCATGATCTCTCCATTAAGCAATTTTCTGCACGCTGGCTGGCCTCAACAACACTTGGTCTCACAACAGCACACACAAATTGCTATACAATATTTATCCATTTTCTGTTCGATAAAAGTCAAATTTTTTACCAGGAAAAAATGTAATGTATTTATAACTTAATAATTGAGAAGATATTTACCTGCGGCCCTCTGGGCAAGATCATTGTTGGGACATGTCACTCTGATGTCAGAAACCATGGTTGTGTATGCTCTCTCAGGACAGCGGTCTGTGGTGGGGCACGGATCTGAGGAGGGATAGAGCTCTAATGCCGCTTCAGGAAGAGTCTTGCTAAAAGACTTCAGTTTTTCTGAAAGGAAACAGGTAATACAAATACATAAAACTAACATTCGATTTTAACACACTGAAGATTTACTCTAGTTCCAACTCAAACCCCCCTCTGCTCTCCCCATGTTTCTGCAAGAGATTTTCTTTATTATTTCTCCTTTAGGAACATAACATTTTATATAGATATCAGTCTTTGGTAAATATTTGAAACATAATCTCAATCCATGTCAGCAGTTACTTTTTAGTTTTACAAAGCGGCCAACAAAATGAATCAAATTAACTTTAATTTTGTTGAATGGTTGGAGACAACTGGCAAACAATGTGGTATTTTGGTATTAAGACCTTTCAATGATGAGTACATAGTTTAAGAATAATTAAGGCATTAATTAGAAAAAATAAATATATGTCAAGACTTTCCACCTCCCTGTTTTACATTTAGTGACTGCATGCTCCAGCTATCTAGCGGCTTTGTGGGCTTAGTTACTTACCTGTCACAAACCACTTGTAGTCGCCCCATGTCCACATGGAGATATTTTCAGGTGATGGACTGCAGAGGAAACAATAGTCGAACATAGCTACAACACAACTATAAATCAGAAACTTGAACAAGGTCAGTATTTACCTGAAGTCTACTTCCTGCTCTGTTGTCCCAATGACGAAAGGAACGTCATTGAAAAATCCTTTCTTTTCCCACATCTCAAAGGGTGATGCTTCAAGGACATACCCGTCCACCACTGCAACAGGGCCACAGAAGTGCCCCATGGTCGGAAGGTTAACCAGGTCATCTGCAGCCCAAGAGGGGTATTGCTGCCATGGGATAGCCTGTCAAAACAGTGAGTAATAACATTTTTTCAACAATAAATACATCTGGTAATCTGTGGCTGGATACGGGTTGATTTCTACATTGAACTTCAGTCCAAAAGTGTAACCCAAAGAGAGACTCTTCCCATATATTCACTAATGGATATACAGTATATTGACCTTATTTTATATATACAAATGTTTAAAGAAAGAAGTAGACCGTGCTTTAGAAATGAAAAAGAAAGCAAGGCCACTTTGAAATAATCCTCGATGAGAATGCAATTGGTAAATGTAGAAAAATCTAAATGTGTACCTGCAATATCTGTTTAATGGAGAGATGTCTAAGGCATGAAATGTCCTTGCAGCCGGTCTTGCTCAGAAAGACCAGATTGTCTGACTCAGCCTGTTCCAGTGTGGCATTGTATACATATGAGCCACTCATGTCCACTGCCGCATGGAAGAGATCCTTTGCGAGTGGCGACATCATCAGGGTCCATACAGAGGTTCCACCTTACAGGGAAGAAAAACATGCCATAGTAGGAAGCTAGTTAATTGAGTAGAAATGTAACAGTGACAAAAGTTCATTTATGATGCTGCCAAATGTACAATAACTTCTTAGGAACAAGTTGCTAGTTGGCAAATATTTTATATATTTACATTTATTGTGCACCAGAGAAAAACACTAAAACATTAAAAACAGGCTTACGATATTTTATTACATCAAGAATAAAAAAATGAAAGGCCTCAGGGAATGATTTGAAGACTGATTTTTGGTTGCTTAAGTCTGGTAGACAAATATTTTTAACATTGATTTTCAGAATGTGAGAGACCCCACATATGATCATAAAACGTCAATGTTTGTGTTCTCTTAAGAGTGTGAATGTGGGGCACTCAACATGGTTAACCTAGCACACCACACTCACAATGATACCATTCCTGACAATCACGAGACCCATAACCAAAACCAGAAATCTGGTGTGATAATAGGAGTTACCTGTGAGGGAAAGCATGGGGCAGCGCTCACTGCTAACTTGTCTCATCACATTAGAGGAGGAGCTTGTGTCGAGCACACAGAAGGATTTTCAATAATAATTACAGAACCCCAACTGTTCTCACAGTGGGTTTGGATAATCATTTGGAGACATCCATAATCGGACCTTTGCTGACTTAATGAGTGGAATCGGACTCAAAATAGACCCAATTTCTACAACATTTCATAGAGAGGTGGTGAATGGTCCAAATAACACTTAAATGAATTTGCTGATTTGGATAAAGCTGTAACAATTTTAACTTCTGCAATTGCAGCCAAATTCGTCACTTTTCAGGAGACCGTCGAAACATGACATTTGTTCAGCCATTATCATTGCATCGTCAAAGACAGCCAGCCATTTTCAACACTTAAGATTCATCAATAATTCATACGAAAAAAAAAACACCCAACCCCATTGAAATGAGCAATGGTATAGATTTGTTCAAATGAGAGGTACCCAATTAAGAGGTTTGGGCCTGACGCCAGCGATATTTAGTTTTTTTTCAGCCTTGGTGGTGCTCTGAGCTCTCTAGATAGATTTTCTGAATTAAAAACAATGCCCTTAATATTTAAAGACAAAGTGTGAAGTAAACGTGCAATCACTGTTGAGTAAGGAAGTAAGTAAACACTCACTAAACATTCTGGGAAGCATCTGTTTGAGTGGCCAAAACAAAAAAAAAATAGGGCATGTAAATGGACCAATTTCATCCTGGCATATAGAGGGAATTTCTAGCCAGTGTCGACAAGTACTCTTTGGCACAAGCAAGATCTTTGCTTTCTCAAGCGTTTTGCTTATGATAAAGGGTTCACAAAAAGGTAGGTGTCATTACAATCCATTTTTAAAAAGTGTGGTGTGTTGCGTGTATTGTGATTGACGGTGGATGTATGTATGCAGAGTGTGCATGTGCTTAAGAAGACTGATGAGAAAGAGATAAAAGAGCGAGAGCAAGTGAGGGCAGAGTGTGAGAACAAGGAGCCGAGGAGAACAACCGGCCAGGTGTTAAGTCGAGAATTGAATAGCAAATGTGGAAATAAAGTTGTATTGTATTGTGTTGTATATATACCTTAAAAACCTTACCAATGACAACGTTGGAAACCAACCCATTATAGCGTGTCTCAATTTGAGCAGAATAAAGAGAAGGTAATCTCACATGCTTCAATTACAGCACGACAGAGCATAACATTTAAAACAATAACGGAAAGCTAATAATCCCATGATGTATATTTTACAATTCTTCCAGTCTTGATGAGTCTAGTCCACCCTCATTTTTGGTGTTCTGTCAAAATGCGCTGCCCGTGTGAATTGTATTACCGGAGGATGATTTGACAGCCGCACTGTTACGATCAGCAGGTCGAGGAGGAGGAGGACCCAAAATGCAGGGAAGCCAGGCGAGGGTAACTTAAAGGGAATTTAATTAATGAAATGGTAGGGCAAACAAGGTACTAGGAGAAACAAATGTAACAAAGTGCAAAATAACGAAGACGAACAAAACGTGACTAGACAGAGCAAAACTTGACTAGGAAACCGGGAAAGGAACCAGGGATGCGCGACAGTGACAAATAACCATGAGCTATGAGCGTGAACGAGGGACAAAGAGCAACAGTGACGTCCAAAAAAGGGCAATGCACTGACGCTGAGTAGTCAGCGCGGGGCGTTTAAATAGTGAACTAATCAAGGAGTCAACGAGTAACAGGTGCGGGACTGGTGGGCGCGTCTCTCCAGCAGTGAGGTAATCAAGGAGTCAACGAGTAGCTGGTGCGTGGCTGGTGGGCGCGTCTCTCCAGCCAACACGACACGACAGGACACGCGCTGGAAGGAAACGCCCCTCCACGCCAGTTGAGCAAACGTAAACAAAACATGACATGACGGAAACGGACCAGTAAGGGACGGATCCCAGACGTCCCAAAACGTAAACAAAAGGAAAAAACGTCCAAAATGAGGGTGGGCGGAAGGGGGCCGGAAGGCGGGACCAGCGAGTCCAGCCGTGGCCATTGAGGCGGACGTCCGGGAGGCCAGACCAGCGAGTCTATCCGTGGCCATTCAGGCGGACGTCCGGGAGGCCAGACCAGCGAGTCTATCCGTGGCCATTCAGGCGGACGTCCGGGAGGCCAGACCAGCGAGTCCAGCCGCCTGGAGGGCGCCGGCGAGGCAGAGACGAGAGGCGGCGGCGGGTCGTCGGGCGCCGCCGAGGCAGAGACGAGACGCGGCGGAGGGTCGTCGGACGCCGGCGAGGCAGAGACGAGAAGCGGCGGCGGGTCGTCGGGCGCCGGCGAGGCAGAGACGAGAGGCGGCGGCGGGTCGTTGGGCGCCGGCGAGGCAGAGACGAGAGGCGGCGGCGGGTCATTGGGCGCCGGCGAGGCAGAGACGAGAGGCGGCGGCGGGTCGTTGATCGCCGTCGAGGCAGTGACTCGGAGCGGCAGCGGACCGGGCGCAGCCGAGACAGGGACTCGGAGCGGCGGCGGGCCGGGCGCAGCCGAGACAGGGACTCGGAGCGGCGGTGGGCCGGGCGCAGCCGAGACAGGGACTTGGAGCGGCGGCGGGCCGGGCGCAGCCGAGACAGGGACTTGGAGCGGCGGCGAGCCGGGCGCAGCAGAGGCCGGGACTTGGAGCATCGGCGGCCCGGGCGCAGCCGAGACAGGGACTTGGAGCGGCGGTGGGCCGGGCGCAGCAGAGGCCGGGACTTGGAGCGGCGGCAGGCCATCGGCCGCCGCCAAGGCAGAGACGAGAGGCGGCGGAGGACCGGGCGCAGCCGGCGGCACCGGCACTAGGGACGGACTCCGGACGTGCTCCGCCGGAACAGGAACTTGAGGCGGACGCCGGACGTGCTCCGCCGGAACAGGAACTTGGGGCGGAAGCATGACGTGCTCCGCCGGAACAGGGACTTGGGACGGACGCAGGACGTGCTCCGCCGGAACAGGGACTTGGGACAGACGCAGGACGTGCTCAGCCGGAACAGGAACTTGGGACGGACGCAGGACGTGCTCCGCCGGAACGTGGACTTGGGACGGACGCAGGACGTGCTCCATCGGAACAGTGACTTGGGGCGGACGCAGGACGTGCTCCGCCGGAACGTGGACTTGGGACGGACGCAGGACGTGCTGCAGCTGGCGTGGAGGTGGCATGGGTTGCTGCAGCTGACGTGGAGCCGGCATGGGTTTCTGCAGCTGACATGGAGCCGGGGACCTGATCCCTATCAGCCTGTCGCCATAGGGATTCAGGGGAACGGGAGACAACAGGAACCGAGACTACAGGTGCTGGTGAGCGTGAACTATGAAACGCAATTCGAACGTGGCAAGGTGCAGAAACCGACGGTGGACGAGGTGAACGAAGTGGCTGTGATTTACGTGACTCAGGGAGTGAAGCGCACGTCGTAAAGTGGGGAGTTGCAGAACCTCTACTGGGGCGCCGTCGTTGGCCGCCATGTGGGGGTCCCCGGTAGATGGCCAACCGGGTGCCCCTGTAAGGGTTTGCACTGTCAGGAGTGGAGAAATCATCAAAACAAAAAGGTGCCCATAAATCACTTGGGGAGGAAGAACCACATGCAAACTCAAAATCGGTGTCATCCTCGAAATCAGAATCAATAATAACATGGGGAGGTACGACGGTGGGGTAATAATATTCCCTTTATTAGTCCCACAATGGGGAAATTCGAGATTCGAACCCAGGCCTCCTGGGGAGACTGGGTCCTGAATGCGGCGCCTTAGACCACTCGGCCATCCTGGCAGCCATTGAATCATTGAAGTGATCATGAAACGAAGGGGGAGAAACAGACGTGGAACGAAAAACCGAACCTACGTGAAGGGTACGGGGTTGGTCGGCAGGCTGAGGGGGGTAGTAGTCCAAGCGGCGGCGTCAGCTTCCCGCTGGGTCCATGTTTGGTCGGTGCATTCTGTTACGATCAGTGGGTGGAGGAGGAGGAGGACCCAAAATACAGGGAAGCCAGGCGAGGGTAACTTAACGGGAATTTAATTAATGAAATGGTAGGGCAAACAAGGTACTAGGAGAAACAAACGTAACAAAGTGCAAAATAACAAAGACGAACAAAACGTGACTAAACAGAGCAAAACTTGACTAGGAAACCGGGAAAGGAACCAGGGATGAGCGACAGTGACAAATAACCATGAGCTATGAGCGTGAACGAGGGACAAAGTGCAACAGTGACGTCCAAAAAAGGGCAATGCACCGACGCCGAGTAGTCAGCGCGGGGCGTTTAAATAGTGAATTAATCAAGGAGTCAACGAGTATCTGGTGCGTGGCTGGTGGGCGCGTCTCTCCAGCCAACACGACACGACAGGACACGCGCTGGAAGGAAACGCCCCCCTACGCCAGTTGAGCAAAGGTAAACAAAACATGACATGACGGAAACGGACCATGACACGCACAATATTTTCAGTCTCCTGAGCAGCTAGCTCGTACATGTATGGTCCAACGAACATAATTTCAACCACCACCTCCTCTTCCTTCCAAGTCCTGAAATACCTGGATCCCCTCAGATACGTTTGAGATTTCGCTTTGTGTGTCAATTTCTGACTGGCTTATTACACTTTCTATGTTGAGCACTGTCAGAGTTGTCTTGGAATGATGTCACACTTCATTTGGGTTTGTCATTCAGCAGAATCTCACTTCGGGAAAATTATTATTTTGTCAAATATACCAAACAAAAATATTTTTTCAGGCTTTATCATTTGGATTACGCGTAAATACTTGACACACAAATATAGTTAATTTCCCATTTTCTGAACCCACTACCCACTAGGTCTTTAATTAAGCATGTATTTGTGACGTTAATCTCATCATATCAAATGCTATTCGATCACTTCTGTGTCATTTGCAATGTGCTGTTTGCGTTCATGTTTCTATATACAGAGCTTTGCAAATGTATTGCTGATGTATGTCATCCATCGCTGTCCGCCACTTCTTGTCTCACTAATGTTTGCAAGTGCAAGGTTCACCAGTGTTGCCAGTTTTATTCCACTTGTTGATAATGGCTTGAGCCGTGTAGTCCCAAAAAGCCTTGGAAATGGCTTCTTTTTACAGACTGATTTAAATCATTTTGTTTCTCATTTGTTCCTTAACCGCTTTGGAATGTGGCATGACATGTTTCTGTTTGAGATCTCGTAGTCTACTACACTTTGTCTGACAGGTGCTATTTAATTTCGTGAGTTCTTGATTAAACAAATATGCCAGTAATTAGGGCAAGGTGTGGGCAGTAAAATTGAAATAACTTTCCAAAAACTGTGGTTCGTCAAAGTTCAATGTATGCTTTAACAAGTGGGGGCAATTGCCTGCTCGAGGAGGTTGGATTATTTTCCCCTAATAATCCAAATAATTATTATTATTATTTTGATTACATTATTATTAATCATAATTTAGTATTTCATTGGGCGGTCTTTGTGAGGTATTAAAATTGGCTCAAAACATTTTAGTGTGATAAATGAGGAAAAAAAAGCAAATCTGAAATGAGGAAGCTGTGCAAATCATTTTTCAACTCAATTCACCTCTGATGTTGACAATAAATAAATTAAATTTGTCAAGGAAAAAAAAATCTAAATAAATTATTTTCATACCTGAACTTTGGCCAAAGATGGTAACTTTTCCAGGATCGCCTCCAAAAATGTGGATGTTTCTTTGTACCCATTTTAATGCAGAAATCTGGTCCATGAAGCCATAATTCCCTATGGAAGAAGAGAGGTGATTCTTTCCATCTCCCAGTTTTCAAGTCAGAAATAAACCCACGAGTCAGATACTCCTTTCAAACTAAGAGTGGGTGAGAAAGGAAGTTCCCTAAACATATGTAAGATTATGTTTATATTTTTGCTGTAAAACACCTGAAAATGACATTGTTTCTAGTAAAAGTCTTCCGACATGAGATTGAAAGCTTTCTGACAAAACAGTTGCCAATCTTGTGAGGTGAGACAGAAACACATGCTTTAAATGAAACAAATAAAACTGACCTGAAGTATTTTTGTGAGAACCTTCTCTGAGTATCTCCAGTGCCATGAAGCCAAATGCATTGAGTCTGTAGTTGAAGCTGACGTAGACCATCCTAGTTTCTGCTGCAAGCTTCTCCGTGGGTGAGTAGCCTTGCTCACCACCACTGAAAATGTGTAGGTAGCCTCCATGGATCCAGACCATGACGGGAAGCTTTGCGTCTGCCTTGAGGGTTGGTGTCCACACATTGATGAAGAGACAGTCCTCTTGGCCCATCACCTTGCCTGTACTTGTCATCGGTTGCACTTGAGGACAAACGCTGCGGAAGCGGCCGGCATCAGTGACGCCATCCCTACACACTGGGTCGGCAGGAGGTGCCCAACGCAGGTTACCAACTGGCGGAGCGGCATATGGCATGCCTTTAAAGGAGTAGGCCCCATTTTTCTGCAAAGTGGGGGATTACATTTTATGTCATTGTGGATTTATGTAGACAAAACAGTCTTTTGAGCAGATTGTGGTACAGCAAAAATGCTAAGGATGCATTTATGTTGTTTAATTGATGACATTTTACGGTCATAAAATCTGGGACTAAACCTTACAGAAATATAAATTGAATACCAGAGGACCTATTCTCGTGCCCAGTGCAAGTCTATCACAAAGTATGGTCTACTTATTCACACAGGTGGAGATTTATTCCGAAAAGGGCATTTGCACCGTAGTGGGCGTGAACATAGCTGACTTGCTTTTTGGCCAAAGAAAGTGGCTCGTCTCATTCCCTTGAAAATTCAGCTAAGGAGGATGTTGCATGTTCTTCATGGCGGAAGCAGAAACTGACTCACTGAAGTCCGTGCAGATGGATGCATGGATAAAGCATGCGTATAAGGAACTGAAACCACTGTGAAGTGGTCACTTGGAGACAACCGAAAACTCTCAACCAAAGGAAAATTACCTCATTATCTTAACGATGATGCAGATATTTGCTATTTTTTGCAGATGTTGACTGGGAAATATTTTCTACTAGTTTTGTTACAATGCTTACGTATTTTTATATCTTTCCTCACTGAAACGTAATCTCTTACTCTTTACTGGTTCAATAATGATGAGGGAAACTAATATCACCATGTGTTAGTTCAGAACCTGCTGTGCAATCCAGTAAGTCTACTTCTAAACGAGATAAGTCTACTTCTAAACAAGATAATGACCCAACATAACTGCATTCCTATAAAGTAGTTTATATGGATAAATGATGCATATTGGTTGTTGAAACACAAACATTATTAATACTGCATGATCAATATGGACCCATAATACATCGGACACTTTTTCTAAGAGATCAAAGGGAGATTGCGTTAAAGGTGGTGTGAAATTAATTTGAAAATAATTCAAACATATTCACTTTCTTCAAAGCAGCATTTTAACATTGTGTGAAGCTTCTGACACTCCCTTGCATGAAGCATGACTTCCTATTAGTGTCACATTCACTGCCTGTACCGGAATGCAATTCAAAAGAGTGCAAACTGGTTTTACATCACACATGACAGTGAGTAGCATGTAGCTTATTTTTGCAGCTATTCTCCCCCCAAACAAACAAGCTTCAAGTTCAGCAAGGAAATTCATCTCTTCCCCAAGAGGATATTCATTTTTCACATTATTACTGAATGTTCAGACTGAGGAGTATGGAACATTGTCCATCTTTTTTCTTCTCTAACTATTACATCTAGTTGGGTGTTGATTACATTACCATGAAAATGTGACTTCTATCGCAAAGAGACTTCTGCCAATAAGATGTCCAGCTAATATGCAAACATATTCATTACATTTACAATTTTGAAATAGAATGAAACAGCGCCAGCATGTGAAACCCTACAACATCTCACAGGTAATCCTTGCTAAAACTAATTTACCTTACACGAGAGAACACGCTATCGCCATTACTAATGGACTATTAAAATCACTTGAGAGCATTTTTTTTATATATTTAATGCAATACCAACACTAAGTAAGATGCAAGATCTATGCAATTGCTCAGGCTTGGAGACTTTAGTATATAATAAAGTAGAATTCATGCTCGTCGGACAAGGTGAGCTACCGTTAGCATGTGTGTTTATTTTGTCATTTCTAGCTGTGTATGCTGGAGTCTTATTGATGTATACATACATACGTACGTACATACATACGTACGCACATACGTACGTACGTACATACATACATACGTACGTACATACATACATACGTATATACATACGTACATACATACATTAGATAGATAGATAGATAGATAGATAGATGCCGTCACATGAACTCACTATTATCAGAATGTAATATGAGAATATAAGAATGTAATACAAAGTATGCAAATTAGTAACCATAGTAAAGGTTAAAAGGTTAACATACTAGGACCTAGCAATATTTTTACAATGGTAAACTAAAATAAAAAAAAAAACTTAAAAAAAAAAAAACATTTTTCAAATTCTAGCCTCAAGTGGTGGAGGAAAAGCAACTTGGTGGGAGGGCACGCCCCCCTATGGCCTGACCTTAGTGACGGGTCTGCCTAGTATGTCTCTTTAGGAATGCCCACCCAGCCCATATTTTTACGTTTGAGATGTTATCATACAAGTAGGTTAATAATAATCTAGTATTTGGACAGTTCAAATACTTTTGGGATTTGTTCAGACATTTATAAATTGATGAAGAAAATGAATCGTCAAAAATTTAAAACTCACCTGTCTTCCTCTGTATTGACCGCAGTCGGTGGTCACTTGGACAAGACCAGGAGGCAGTGTCTGGGCGACATAGCCCAGGTAAGTGGCCAGAATAAGGAGAGCAAGCACCCCAAGACAGATGAGCAAAATGCAGCGTCTGGAAAGCACCAGGAAGGGGCTGATGTAGTGCCTGTGTCGAACATACTGCACCTCCTCTTCATCCTCCTCCTGCACCAGGTAGCGGTACTCTGTCCTTTCTGGTACCTCAAAAGCGTCCTCACTCATCTTCTATCTTGGGCGAAACACACAAAACACAGCTGCACAATGTGTTGCATTCCAGTGCCATGTACAGTACCAGAGGAGCAATTTAGAAAATTGCCAGTCGGTCATTGGTCATCCGTTATTTTTTTTCAAGCTGAATTAAACTGTCAACCAGTTAATGGTGTACCCTGCCTACTGCCCGAAGACGGCTGGGATAGGCTCCAGCACCCCCGTGACCCTCATGAATAGAAGTGGCTGAGACAATAGATGAATGAATCAAACTGTAATCATCAGTCGGTCAGTCTACGCTTCAGTCAGTAAATTTTCGCCAGTCCGTCTATCGCTAGTCCGCCCCTGAAGACAGTTTTTGCACCTGAGTGTGTCTCAGAAAATGTTCAGTTGCACCCTTACTGGTCCAGAGAAAATCAGGATTTGAGGTTTGAAGTACGGGCTGATATTGGTGCCACTAAAAACTGAATCTGAATTTTATCAATTTGAATGTGAATTGCTTAACTTGAATATTTGAATTGAAAACTGAATTATTGAATTGAAAATGGATTTATTCAATTACATAAATGTTATATTTATTGTTTAATTTGAATCTGAATTGTTCCATTTACAATTTATGTAAATCAATAATTAAGTTTTCAATTCAAATATTCAGTTTCCAATTCAAATATTCAAGTTAAGCAATTCACACTCAAATCGATGATATTCAGATTCAGTTTCTCGTGGCACACATATCAGCCCATATTGAAGCCCCACTGATACAGCAACTTTAAATGTTGAGAATGTGAACAGTCAAAAGAGATCTAACTTTCATCATTCCTGCCATGATATGAGCTTCTTGTAATCCAACGTGCAGAGATTTTTTCCACACTGGATTTTCCAAATCCACGACACATTGATGAATGACATTTGGGAATACTTACTTTGCTGTTGCTATAATTCACCTTATATATATATATATATATATATATATATATATATATATATACACACCGTATTTTTACGATCATAAGACACGCTTTCATCAAAGGGCGCAACACCAGTTGAGGGTGCTATTTCCGTATTTAATGCATATACTAGGCGCGCCGCACGACGCCGCACTACAAGGCGCTAGCTCAGCTCGCTGGCTCAGCTGTTCGCGCTAGTTGATTCCAGCTCACCACGACTCAATCCACTGAGGGATTGTTGCCAGGGGTCTCACCCCGGTATAATGACAGATGTCATGAAACTATCAGGAAACACTGCTAATAACAATGACTCTAACCAATGAAAAGTGTCTTGGCAATAGTCAACTCGACAACGTCAGGGGAGGTTCTTGACTGGTCACCACACTCCTTAGAGTCACGGTTTCAAATCAAAACCAAAAAAAACCTCAGCATACAAGCAAACAATGAAACAAAGAAATAAGATTAACACAAAACATGTATCGCTCATGCCATCTATATACCCAAAAGAAATAAAAATAACACAAAAAGATTCTAGCAATGGCTTCTTGGGAGCCACTCAGCCTTAGCCAATTACAGCAATGGCTTCTTGGGAGCCACTCAGACTCAGCCAATCACATGGCTGTTTAGAGAGATGTGGCATGGCTGTTTAGAGAGATGTGGCATGGCTGTTTAGAGAGATGTGCATGGCTGTTTAGAGAGATGTGCTGTTGTGCTTTGGGCTTTTTGCAGTCTGTTGTCTAAACCTGGGACGTTTCTTGCTTGCAATAACATAAATGATAAGACAGACTACAACATTGTGGACAGCTGCCCTTTTGTCCAGCTTTCTCCTACACCATCACCCAAACACAATAGTCACATAATGTATAAGTCACGGTCAAGTTGAAGCATAAATAACTCAGACTCTGTCCAGCAGAGTGTGCTCACATGCATGCCGAACAGCCCAATGAGTAAAAGGTTTGATGGTCTCGAGTGATGCTTAGTCCATATAATGCGCGCGTCGCTTTACAAGGCTTAGTCCATATAATGCGCGCATCGCTTTACAAGGCGCTTTGATTGTTTTGGGGAAGATTGGGGACTTTAAAGAGCGCCCTATGACCCGGAAAATACGTGAAGAGTAAATGTCCTTATTTATATATATATATATATATATATTTACCGTATAAGTCTGGAAAAGTTTAATTGCATCGGTGAAAAAAAATTGTAACCAGTGTATATATATTTACCGTATAAGTCTAGAAAAGTTTAATTGCATCGGTGAAAAAAAATTGTAACCAGTGTAATTACGTCAATATAAATAAGGACATTTACTCTTCACGTATTTTCCGGGTCATAGGGCGCTCTTTAAAGTCCCCAATCTTCCCCAAAACAATCAAAGCGCCTTGTAAAGCGACGCGCGCATTATATGGACTATATATATATATATATATATATATATATAGAATATATATATATATATATATATATATATTTACCGTATAAGTCTAGAAAAGTTTAATTGCATCGGTGAAAAAAAATTGTAACCAGTGTAATTACGTCAATATAAATAAGGACATTTACTCTTCACTTATTCGAAAATTGACAGCTTGCATGTTAATGGAAGCACAACTAGTCACTAGCTGTCGGATTAAGAAATTAAATACAAAATAACGATAATGATAAATAAATACGATACATTAACAACCACAGTAAGCACACTGTCAAACTGGTTACGATACATCTCTTTACTCAATAAACATCTCTTACTCAACAAACAAAATTATTGCTAATTAAATAGCCTATTGCATTCATTCCATGCTGGTGCATCGTGCAGCTCTGAACATATGCCGTGGTGCGATCGCATTAATGGCTTGTAGCACACAATGAAAGTAATTTCCTGTGGGACTGGAAAACGGAAACTAAGTATATTTAGCAATGAGCAAACAATATTCTTTGGAATATTATCAACAGATTTGAAAAATGATGTAACTTAACGAGCACGGGTATGTTCACCCTCTGATAAGATACACAAGTTGCCATTTGTTAGTGTGTAAACATAACTGGAACGTTTATGGACACTGGGCGAGCACAGCACAACACTTGTTACGCATTTCATAACTTCCTCGCCATGCGCTCGTCAACAAGAACATACAAGCAATCCATCCATTATGCAAACCTCAATCCAAATTCGAAAAATATGCAGTTGCAAATGTCCTTTATGCAGCAATGATGTACTGGATGCGATTGAGAAAGAATGTGTAAACAATAGAAGTATGTTGCTGTACGTATTGTCAGACTCTATTATACCAAAATACATTTCGTAAAAAAGGCAACTACGTTTCCTGTAGATATTGGATAGACTGCACAGTATGTTGACCAAGAAAGTCACAGCTAAATCAGCCACCCATGTTTACCAAGTCGTAAACATCAACTTCCTCTGTAATTAGACAACTCAAAATTAGTTCGTGCAAAATACATTTGAATCGGCATTTTACTTTGCTTACCATGTGCTGAAAATGACAACAGAAAAACAAGTAAACTCCAAAAAGCGGTGAGGAAGGCTTCCACTAGTAAAGACTAAGTCAAGCCATTCTTCCTTTAAGATTGGCAATGTATGTTGTGACTCTGCATTACGGTAACGCCAAGTCAACGTGCTGTTGAAACCAATTTCAAAATAAAAGTAAAAAAGAAACGCTGATACTTTTTATTCATTAATCTATTAGCGTGCAGACATTGCGCTTCTGTGAGATAGTTGATTATCCTGGGATCCCACTCAGGAAGTTATTGAGGTTTCAATACAGTGTATGAAATGCTCTTGCCATCTGGTGGGAAACTCATAGAATTTTTTTCTCTCCGTGCTGACCAAGCTATTTTTGACAAAATTTACAAAACATAACCAGGCAATCCAATTAACATCTTTAACGCATAAGTGGCGGGCCTTGCAGTTCCAACTTGAATAAATCCCCCTCATAATACCGTCATTTATGACTCCACGGCCCTAGAAATAATATACAGACGCACACTTAAACACCTATAGTTCTGTCATAAATATGTATAGCCTTAGTTAAACCTGGCAGGAATTTACAGATTCGTGGAAGTTGTCATGTCATTATCCACACCGCTTATCCTGTACAGCAGGCATCACCAAATGGCGGACCACGGGATGGTTCGGACCGGACCCATGGCCAATCTATGATGATTTTTTTTCAGGGCGCATTCGCAAACGTTGGCGCTGCAATTCTAGTAAATACGAAAAATGCGTCACTGATTTGAGCCAATCAAATCTTTTGTTTACGATCCACTGCCAATTGCGCAGCAGACCGGAAGAGCGTGCTGCTGACAGTATGCCTTGCTAAAAAGTTAGCAAGGTCGATGCGTGTTGTTTTAAATGAATGGACGGAGAAATTTAGTTTCGTTCAGGCTGCAGCCAATTCAAAACCAGTGTGCATCATATGCTCCGAAACCGTCGCAACATTGCGAAGCGCCACTACGAAACAAAGCACCGCCCTTTTGTGCACAGTTATCCGCTGACGTTGGAGGTGAGCGCAGGCAAAAACATCGAACTTCGAGTGCAGTACAACAGATTTTTACATTTTCGTTTACAGTGAACCCTCGCTACTTCGCGGTTCACCTTTCGCGGATTCAGTGCTTCGCGGGTCTAAAAAATATTCGGGGGCATTGTAGTTTCGCCGAGCGGCACGACGGGGCGCTGGAGCGGTTAGACGGCCGGCGTGCGCCGAAGAAGAGCGTGGGCGAAGAGGAGAGTGGACGAAGAAGAGCACGTTCCCCCGGACACGATTTGGGGCGACGTTTCGCGCGGTTCGGACCGTACCAGAGCTCCAGAGGAGGCCGGCCGTCGTGCGTGGCAGTTAAGCCGAAGAGGAGCACCTCCCGCCCGGGCACGGGCGGTGTCAAGCGGCCGCTAAGTTTAACCGAATGGAAGCTCCGGAGGAGGAGGGCATGCTCGCGTCACAGTTAAGCCGAAGAGGAGCACCTTCCCCGGGCACGGGCGGTGTCAAGCGCCCCCTAAGTTTAACCGAATGGAAGCTCCGGGGGAGGAGGGCGGGCGTGTGTCACAGTTAAGCCGAATATGAGCACCTTCCGCCCGGGGCACGAGCGGGGCGAAATGAAACCGAGTTCAACCGAACGGAGACACGCTTCGGGGGAGCAGGTCCGGCGTGCGTGACAATTAAGCCGAAGAGGAGCACCTCTTCCGCCCGAGCACGAGCGGAGCGCGAGGCTGTCAGTTATGAATGAATAAATAAATAAATGAAGAATGCCACTTTTCATTTCACTGTCATGATTCGTGCCTGTCATGCCGCGTGTTTTTGTTTTTTCAGCTGTGTGGGCGTTCCTCCAGCGATCGTCTCGCGCCATGCCGTCAGCTGCTGCGAGACGCGCCCACCAGCCCCGCACCGGATTCCCATTCACTCACTGATTACACTCACTATATAATCCACCTACACTGACTACCTGGCGTCGGATTGTTATCCTACTTGCTCATGCTCCCGTACTTCGATCGTTATCTTGTTAAAGTGTTGCTTGTTGTCGCGTTTTTCTTTCATTTCGTTATCAGCTACAGCTCGGCTCGTTTTCTGTTCTCTTTTTCTGTCGATGATTGGTCTCCTCTTATCCTTCCGTGGTAAGCAATCTTCGTTAGTCATTCCTTGCCTTTTGCAAGCATTTTTTGTTCTATAGTTATTCCCTTTTCCTGGCGCGAGTGTTCCACCAGCGCTTTACGTTCTTTCCGCCGATAGATTGGTATTATATATATTATAGCCGATAGACCCTCATAGTCCTAGATTGTAATTGGATACTGACTATATTGTGATTATAAGAAATATCACCACCTTTTCTCCCGTGTCTGCGTTTGGAGAGTCCTGCTCAATCCTCCAGCTCTGCTGGAGGATCATAACATTCACAGGTCACATCGGACGGCGTACCAGCAGGTAAAAGTCGAAGTAATTAAATAAACACAAAAAGAAGTAATTGAATAAATACAAAATTAATGGCTGGGGAATAAAAAAATAATAAGTTTTAATAATAATTTGTTTTTTTTTGTTATAACATGAATTTCACTCTCTCTCTCTCTACCCGTATATATATATTTTTTTTAAGCATTTTTGAAGGTGCGCCGCTACTTCGCGGATTTTCAGTTTTCGCGGCTGGTCTCGGTCCCCATTAACCGCGATAACCGAGGGTTCACTGTACATCCCAGCGGCATGCAAACGAATATTCAGTAAAAGTATCATGGATTTTGGGGAAACATAAAAAAACGTTCAAGTGATGGGGAAGTTTTGAAGGAGTGCTTACATGTGGTTACACAAACACTAAAGGAAAACACAAAGCCCAGATGTGTGAAATAATCTACCAAATCCCAATGGCCCTGACTCCGTTCCAACCCAGATTTAAGTCACTGGCAGGGCAGTCACAAACTCATTTTTCTCATGAAGAGAAGTTAAAAAAATATTCAAAAGAAAATGTGTTGTCAAAGCTCATTTTGAATGAGTTTTTCATGAGGACAGCCATTTTTATTGATTGTGTACTGAACATGTTGACCTGGTTTACTTGGATAATTAGGCTTTCCGTTTTTTTTAGGCTGATAACTCTTTGATTTAAAAAAAAAAAAAAAAAGGTAAAAGATGTTAACTCAATGCTTAGCACTTGATATAGTTCTGCAGGAGATATTTTACTGTTTTTTCTGGAAGTGGTACTGTAAAATATGTAACTAACTAGTGCTGGAAGGAGTATGCAAATCGCTGTTGAGAGTCCGGTTAGAACTCCAATAATGAGGAGATGGTCTTGTGGTTCAGGTCTTTTAATAAAGTTGCAGTCAAAGCACACATTTCTTGACGCTTCAAAACGCTCTATTCGTGTGGTTCTAAAGGAAATAATAAACATTGAACATTGCATGTTACTAATTAGCAGTGAAACGTGGATTGTACAGACAAACAAACAGTGGTATTAATGCTGTAACTTACTTGTCTCACGCACAACTCAAAGCAGGATAAATGTGGACTACAACTCAAACTTAGCTCGATAGACAGACTGACACGATTCTCCCCTCTTCCTCCTTCTTATATACGCACGCACGCCCACGCACGTGAGTTGGAGCACTAAACTCCGCCCTCTTAAAGGAGCCGCTGTCACAGTCTCTGAGCAGCCTTTTCTACAGCCGCCCCCATATTCACCTGTGAATATGAACAACAGAAAAGGTTACACAAAGGGTAATTAATCGTCCTTCGGCAGAGCAGGTAGGCTGATGAGTCTTGCCACAGGTCGGACGTAAGTTCTTCCCTTCACAGTCACTTCGGCTGATCTGATTCGAGTGTCTGGTCCAGGAAAGACCTGAGAGACTTTCCCTACAGGCCAGAATGCCCGTGGCAGCTGCTTGTCCACAATCATAACTACATCTCCCACTTGCAGATTAGCTGATTCATTTTGCCACTTGTGGCGGGCTTGAAGTCCTGGCAGATAGTGTCGCAGGAAGTGCTGCCAGAAATGGTCTGCTAGCACCTGACTGTGCCGCCATCTTCTTCGGCCAAGTATCTCGGAGTCCTCATAGACGACTTGTGGCAGCGAGGCGTCCCGCCGCCCCATGAGGAGACAATTGGGGGTAATGGGGTCAGGGTCCGCAATCTCAGATGAAGTGTATCCCAGAGGTTTTGAATTGAGCATCCCCTCAATCTCAACTAGTACTGTGCGTAATACCTCATCTGTAACGATCTGGGCTCCGATGGTGACTTGAAGGGCAGTCTTCAATGAGCGAATTTCCCGCTCCCAGCATCCGCCAAAGTGTGGGGAACCAGGAGGGTTAAAGGCAAACCTGATTTGTTGGCCAGCAAGCTGTTGCTGGAGCTCAGGATGAAGCTCTTGAAATGCTTCCTGTAGTTCTCGTTCGCCTCCTCTGAAGTTTGTTCCCTGGTCACAGAGAATCTCTTGGGGTTTCCCTCGTCTGGCTATAAAGCGTCTCAGGGCCATCAGGAACGCATCTGTGTCCATACTCTTTTCGTTCCTGCGTCCAATCTTGATGGTGTATGGCCCAAAACAATCTACGCCGGTGGAATAGAATGCAGGTTTGAAGAGACGCAGTCTGGCCGGAGGGAGGTCCGCCATCCGTGGAGGATTTGGTCGTCCTTTCCACTCCTTGCACTTCACACAGGCTCTCTGATGCCGGCGTACGGCTTCGCGTCCACGTAGCACCCAGTACTTCCTCCGGATTTTGGCAAACACTCGTTCTGGCCCGGGATGCTGTAGCTTTACATCATAATCCTGTATGATGAGTCTGGTCAGAGCATGTTTAGGGTCCAGAACAATGGGGTGCACTTCATCCGCTGTCAGGAGGGGGAGACGGCGAAGACGGCCTCCTACTCTGATAAGACCTGTTTGTTTATCAAACTCAGGTGCAAGTGGGATAAGTCGACTTGATTTAGCAATGGGTTTGTTGACCTTTAACTGGGTGACATCCTCAGGGAATGACTCTCTTTGAGATTGTTGCAAGGTTTCCAGCTCAGCAGCAGCATAGGAATCAGTCGTGAGGGGCTCCTTGGAGTCGGCCGCCCCATGGAACTGCCGGGCAGTGGCCTCAATGAAACTGTCCCATGTCTCGTATTGAAGAGGATCTGGAAGACTAGAACTGGACAGAGTTAGCACGAGATTATGTTTCAGCTCACCTTCTGTCGTCATGTGCTGACTTGAGCTGTTGCTTGGAGAGTCCAGTCCGCATTTCTCCACACTTCCACCTTCATCCTCACTCTTTAAAGGAAGACCAGTCAGTGTGATTGCCACATCCACCTCTTCTTCTTTAATGTGGGGAGACGCTTCCTCCTCTTCCATTACTTGGAAGGGCTTCGCTTCCTCTTGCTCTTTAATGAAGAGGGGCTCTGTTTGCTTTACCACCTCGTCAGGTGCCTCTTGAATATTCAGAGGCTTCTGCACTTCCTGTTTGATGTGGGGGCAGTCAATCTCATTCACTTCAATGGAGGAGGCCTCTGGCTGCTCCTCCTTTCTCACTTGAGGGAGCACCCACTTGTCTTCTTTCACATGCATGGGTTCTTTGTTCTGGGCTAGCTTCTTAATGCGGGGTGACTGTCGCTGAGGACGAACATCTACACTGATATCTGCCTTTTGAAATCCAAATCGAGTCTTCTTGAAAACAGCGTCCTGTCTTGACCGAACTGTTAGCTTCTCGCTGCGGTAGGGAAGCACCTCCATCTGCCATATCTTCTCAACGCATGAGAAGAGCTCTGTGGATGAAGGGGTGGACGTAAAAAGGCAGTGACTTACATTCGGGCTTGACTTAATGGCTTGGGCTGGCCCTTGTAGAGTCCATCCGAGGCGTGTCTTTACAGCTGCTGGCCCACCAGGTGGTCCTGATCTGACTGGCTCTATTGGTGTGATGAGGTGCGTGTTGTCAGCACCAATCAGCAGCATCGGCTGGACCCTGTTCAGTGACAGAAGAGGCAAACCTGACAGATGTTTATACTTCTGCTTAAGTGCGGCAACTGGATGAGAATGCTTTGCTAGACTCAGTTGAGCGGCTGTGAAGGCATTTGGGATACTATATATCTTGTCAGGGCTGTCAGCTGGCGAAATCGTGAACGAAACTGACGCTCCATGGAGCTGATCCAGTCCTGATCGGATTGTACGGAGAGCCATCACCTCCTTTCTTCCTTGAAGGCACAACTGTTTGGCAGCAGGCTGGAGCAGTATTGTCCGCTCAGAGCCATCATCTAAAATTGCATATGTCTCCAAGGATTTGTCACCGTTCCTCAGGAAGACTTTGCTGATCTTCAGCAACACCTTCCGGTTGTAGACTGGACGGTCTGCATACAGGACTCTGTTGGTTGTGCTTACGAGGCAGCTTCCTGTTGGCGGTGAATGCGGCGCTTGTTCCTCCTCCTGTCCCCTCTCATTCACGTCATGCAGCACAAGCAGATGTTTCCTGCCACAGTCCTTACAGGGGGCTTTGAGCGTGCACTTTGCCGCTTGATGATTGCGTCCACAACGCCAGCACTTCTTATTGACTTTAATCCACGTCACCTTTTGTTCCCTAGTCAAGTCCTTAAAATTAGAGCAGCTGTTTAGGAAGTGCTTGTCATTATCACAATATGGGCAGTAGGCCTTTCTCCTTTCCATCGCATTTGCCTTGTCAGCTGACTGTCCAGAGGCAGGTGGGTCTGCTGCACAGCTTGATCCCAAAGCTTTCTCAGTGTTCAGGAGGATAGTAGCAGACTTACTTGAAGATTTAGGAGTGCGCTTGTTATCATGCCTCTTGGTGGATGACTCGTCTCTCTTGGGGGGCGTAATGCTGTCTTCCTGGACTTCTAACTCATATTCCAGCCAATCAGCAAATTCGAAAAGGGTCGGAATGGAAACTCTAAGTGGATGGATGAATCTTTTAAAGCTGGCATTGAGGTCGTGAGGGAGTTTACTTAAGAGCCTCGAGACATGAGAGCCACAGGTTAATTCAACCTGACCTTGTCGACCCAGCTGTTCTAACATGCCCACTAGTGAGCGCACATTGAGAGCGAATAAACGAAAGCTCTTAGCGTCACCGCTACGTATGTTTGGACCATCCATTAGCGCTGCAATCCGTTGCACAGCAAGCTTGTGGGGCTGTCCATACATCTTGGTGAGAGCCAGCATCGTATCTGTGTAGGGTAGCCTGGAATTACAATAAGAGTCAGCCACCAGTGAGGCTTCTTTACACTTAAGATGATCAGTGAGAATCTGGTACTTGTATCTCTCAGTGGCGTCATGCGGTAATAAATTCTCTAAGGCTAACTTCATACGTGCGAACCCTCTGGGGTCTGGTGATGTGAGGCTGGGAATGGTGGGCTTTGGTCCTCTGTATGTGGTCTCTCTCTGGGGAACATGAGAGTAGGGCACTGGGGGGAAGGCTGAATCTCTGCCAGCGTAGGAATCTTCATACTGGGGGTCACTAGCTCTGAATGAGTGAGCGGGATGCCTTTGGCCATACATGTCAGCACGAGACGCACATTGCGGGGGTGTGGCTGCGTAGTATGGACTATATCCTTGATCTGCGGGTGGCTGTGAAACTTTGACTTGTGAGAAGTCCTGTATCAGGTTTCCGGACGACCCGCGTGCCTGATCTTGAAGCTGTGAGTGGGCTGGATTGTCCAGTTGGCTTCTGGTCGGGCGTTGATTGCCTCCGTCAAACCCACTGCGGTATGTGCCTGGAGGTGGGAGGTTAGGAGGAGGAGGATTGGACTGTAAGGCGGTCATCAGGCTCTGAAACTGTTTGCGGAGTTCAGCATTTTCTCGGCGCATCTCTTTAAGGGCGGCATTAAACTCACTGAGTGTGTTGACATCCTGCCCCCTGGTGGTTTGCAACATGAAATGCTGAGACCCCTGCTCGTGCTCAACATCCCTCAAATTTCCCGTGTCAAAGCCCTGGCTAGCCGGTGGTGATGGGGATCTACTAGTTGAGCGCTCCGTAGCTACGTGCTCCTCTGGTAATGCTCTAGTAGGAGCAGCTGGTCTTCGGAATTTACTCAGCGCACCTGGCCCACTTAAGTCATAATCAGACATACAGGAAGGCACCAATTTCAATCGTTTGGGTTTGCCGCCAGGTGCTGCTAATTCTGAGTCCTGCATCTTCAAACAGCGATTTGCCATCCGGCTCGAAGGGCCATTGTAAAATATGTAACTAACTAGTGCTGGAAGGAGTATGCAAATCGCTGTTGAGAGTCCGGTTAGAACTCCAATAATGAGGAGATGGTCTTGTGGTTCAGGTCTTTTAATAAAGTTGCAGTCAAAGCACACATTTCTTGACGCTTCAAAACGCTCTATTCGTGTGGTTCTAAAGGAAATAATAAACATTGAACATTGCATGTTACTAATTAGCAGTGAAACGTGGATTGTACAGACAAACAAACAGTGGTATTAATGCTGTAACTTACTTGTCTCACGCACAACTCAAAGCAGGATAAATGTGGACTACAACTCAAACTTAGCTCGATAGACAGACTGACACGATTCTCCCCTCTTCCTCCTTCTTATATACGCACGCACGCCCACGCACGTGAGTTGGAGCACTAAACTCCGCCCTCTTAAAGGAGCCGCTGTCACAGTCTCTGAGCAGCCTTTTCTACAGGTACCCTTAAATTCCTGGAGCCACATTTTCTTGAATGTGAAATAAACGCCTTATATTTGTTTGACTGGCAAAGGTGTTTAATGGGAACATTGCTAAATATTTAGTATATAAGTGCACTCTGTTGAAAATGACTAAATATTGAAACTATATAAAAATGTGTACATAGGCTAGACATTTCGGGAAGTTGGACTTTTAATTGGAAGAAATTTTCGTCGTGGACCTCTGTGACTTTTAATTGAATACCTCTGCTGTACAGGGTCGCGGGAGGGTGCTGGAGCCTATTCCAGCTGACTACGGGCGAAAGGCGCACGACACCCTGAACTGGTCGCCAGCCAGTTACAGGGAAGACATAGACACAGTCACTGAGTGGGAACTGAACCCACGCTGCCCGCACACAACTCGGGCGAGTGTACCACTACACCATCAGTGACTCAGTTCAACAACCGATTTTATAAACAGATTAGCTGGCAACAACAGCGGAACTAGCAAAATATCCAGTCCGCTAGCACCTTCTAGTGGAGGTTTTTAGAATAATCATTATAAATCACACCACGATGTCCACCAACATTTTATTATATATTCTAAAATATATTATTTAATTATTTTCTCAGACCCACTTTATTCACCATGCCTGGATTAAATTGATTGTTTAACTTCACACTCGATGTGTAGCCTGGCACTTGAGACCCACTGAGCATCTGATGTCAATTCACATGACATTTGAATGATTTTGATGTCATAGTGATGTTGAATTGACATCAGATGCCAACTGGGAAGTATTTGTATTAATTACAAACTAAAAGTAATAAAATCATGTCCCCTTTAACATGCAAATTTACAAAATGTAGTGATCATGACTGTCTGAATGTTTTTTTCCCACTTATTGGTCCTGAAATAAAATGAATTGAGCAGTTGTTTTGTGGGGTGATGGGTGACAAAGCCTGGCAGAAAACGCCAGTAGCCACAACAGAGCATGTCAATCACAGGTCACGATGAAGACTCTTGCTCCCTTCTTTTCAAAATGCCTTTTTTTTTTTTTTTGCTTTTTTAATAACGGAACGTACTCCCTCTTTCAAGAGGCTCAGCTTAGTTCAATTTGTGTGTGTGGTTTTAGTAAGAAAGATAAGAGAACTTTTATCAACCCCACAATCGGAAAATTTACACAGCTGTCTAACTTGTGACTGTGCAGTTCTCCAATTTTTCAATCTGCTTGCTGAAAGTAACTGATCACTAGTACACTAGACCTCAGATTCACTAGTTTGCACTGCCAGTGTTTATCACTTCTGCTATCAAAACTTGTCTTGCTCTTTTTTTTCTTACAGGGAGACAGTCGTCTCCTCACATCAATTCGTACATGCTTGAGATTGAATGTGGCTGCTGCTTCGCCATATCTTTAAATATTTAATGAGCGGCCAGATGTCATAGGACAAGCATAAATAAGCGTCTTTAATATGAAGAGTGCGTGTGTTCGAGTGTGCTGACGGAGTTTCTGCAATCAAAGTAGTCTGAAACATATCAATTATTTATCACACACAGTGACAGACAAAATGTAGGACCCTGAATCCTCCAAAATATTAAGAATAATTTATTGGATTAACAGGATTTATATATTGTTGACTGAATGTTGAAGTATGTTGGAATAAATCTGTGGTTCTCAATTATTTCCTGTCACGCCCCCCCTACCAAGAAGAAAACAATTCGCACCACCCCCACCACCATTTTTTTTTTTTTACATTTCATACTAATGTACATGTTCTTTGTATATTAATGTTAGATTGTCAATGAAATATCCCTTAACAAAGCTAAATTGATTAAAAAAAATACCATTTTGAGAATGACTATTGTGAGGATCTCGAAACTCAGTACTGTTGTATATTGATGAGATGATAAATATTTACTATACGTTTTGTTTTGTTTTTTTTTAACTTTATTAACATGAACAAATCAAACAGTTATTAATACGTACATAATATAGAAAAGACAAAAAGAGCCCGGGGGATTTTAAACTAAAATTCTACAGAAATAACATAAAGCAACAGTTTTAATGTTTACTATACGTTTTTTTTATGTTTACAATACGTTTGACGTCGAACCTCTTCGTTGTGATGACGTCAGCCATTTCCGTGTTCCAGCCTGAGAGCGTTTGCTAAATTGCTAACGTAGCCGTCGTCTTATTTGATGTTTAGATAAGTAATGGTTGCAATACAACATTTCTGTTCATAGCTGCTGGCTCTCCGCCCAAACGCGTTTCGAGTCAGACTTCTGTTAAAAGTCGAGCATACATCGAAGCAATTCATTTTAGCGATTAGCGCGTTTAGCGCCTCCTTGCTCGCCTCCTCGTTTAGAACGCTACTTGTTTACGGAGTCGTTAATTGCCATCACGTAGCTTGTAGCTTCTGCTGTGCGCGGTGATGTTTACGCCAACACCATGAGAATTCTGTCAATGTCCCAATATTTTTTAACCTGATAGTATGAAAATTGTTTTGTACGTTTACATCACATCAATCGAGTCAAATTATAATTATTCTTTCTTTGTGTTTTTGAAAAGTTTGACATTCAATATTAACCCCAAAAAAACCTTTAATGCAAAAGTATATTTGTAGTACCGTTCTCTACATCACATTGGGGAGAACACAGGAATGTGAGACATTGAGTGGAATGAGACAACCTGTGCTGTGGAAGACGAGCTGATACGCGATCAGCTAGCTGAACACACTAATAACCCGAAGCTCAGGGAGAAGCTGCTAACGATGCCAGATGACCTTAGCCTGTCCAAAGCAGTGGATTTAGCATTCCACCTGGAGTCAGCAGCAGCGCTGGCAGCTCAGCTGACGCCCGCCTCTAATTCCCTTTTCCCCAAACCAACGCTAGTAGCTCAAACAGTGGCACCGCATACGGATGCTCCGGACTCTGACTATGCTGATGACAACCTGGAAGTGAACTTTACAGCACGCCACGGTGCTACAGCGCGCAGAGCCTGTAGTAACTGTGGCTCACCATCACATCAGAGGGGGGCCCCGAATTGCCCCGCTAAGGGACAGAAGTGTCAACGCTGTGGGAAGCAGAATCATTTCGCCCGCGTCTGTCGCTCTTCCCCTGCGTCAGGCGGCCAATCTACACAACGTGTGCTGGGGAGGCCAGCGCCAACGTTCATCCATACAGTAGCCACCGAAACCCGATCAGCTAAGTGGTGTACAGTGGAGCTGGATGGGTCCTGCCTCCCACTGCTGGTGGATACGGGGGCTTCCAAGTCACTGCTGAACGCTACAACAGTCCGTCGTCTCTTCCCACACCGGACGCTCACTGGTAGCGCCGAGGATCTGTATGGCTATGGACACTCAAAGATTAAGATGACAGGCACGATCACGGTGGCTGTTCGTTACGGGATAAAGACTATTCCCTCATTCACCTTTCAAGTGTCTCGACAGGGGGCCAATCTCATGGGTTGGGATTTGTTTAGCGAGCTGGGTTTCGCCATCTTGGACAGTGTGGGAGGCACCATCCTTTCTGTCATCTCACCATGGCGCCAGAACTGGCCAGATCTGTTCAGCGGCGTGGGTTGCCTCACTGCCTTCAACCATCAGCCTCTCCTCAGACCTAGGGTGCGCCCGGTCATTCAGCCCCTGCGCCGACTGCCCCTCGCCCTGCGTGACCAAGTAACTGCCGAGCTGCAGAAACTCTCCGATGCAGGCATTATCGAGCGCATTGATGCCTCTCCCTGGATCTCAAACCTGGTGGTGGCGAAGAGGAAGTCTGGGGGCCTGCGTCCGTGTGTTGACCTCAGAGCGGTGAATAAGGCAGTAGTCCCGGACCGCTACCCGCTACCCACGGTGGAGGAATTAGCAGCACAGTTCTACAACTCGCCTGTCTTCACGAAGCTGGATCTCCGCCAAGGTCCCTTTACACCCAGACAGCCGCAACCTGACAGCTTTTGTGACACACGATGGGGTGTTCCGCTACACCAGGATGCCCTTCGGCCTCAGCTCAGCCCCGAGCTGCTTTCAAAAAATTATGTCAACGATTTTCGCAGGCATCCCGGGCG
The DNA here is from genome assembly GCF_059441095.1 of Idiotropiscis lumnitzeri. NCBI lineage: Eukaryota > Metazoa > Chordata > Actinopteri > Syngnathiformes > Syngnathidae > Idiotropiscis > Idiotropiscis lumnitzeri. The sequence goes on along the minus strand of NC_142395.1, from coordinate 4,112,152 downwards.
TGGTGGTCTTCTTGGATGACATCGTGGTCCATGGGGCGACACCAGCCCTCCACGACGGGCGACTGGCGAGGGTGTTGGATGTCCTCAGCAGTCACGGCCTCACTCTGAACGAAGATAAGTGCACGTTTGCAGCCCCTGTCATCGAGTTTGTTGGGTTCCGGTTGTCCGCCGCGGGCCTCAGCCCGCTACAGTCTAATGTGGAGGCCGTCCTGCGCCTGTCAGAGCCGTCGTGTCCAGCCCAACTGTCGTCTTTTCTGGGGATGACGGCGTACTACTTGCGTTTCCTTCCCCGGTACTCTGAGACTACATCGCCGCTGCGCGACCTCCTGAAACAGGACGCGGTCTGGCAGTGGACTCCGGCCTGCTCCGCTGCTGTCCGCCAACTCAAGACCCAGCTCACCTCACCACCGGTGCTGGCATTCTTTGACCTGGAGAGTCCGACGTTCGTCACATGCGATGCGTCTAACACAGCAGTCGGGGCGGTGCTCTCCCAGATCCAAGGGGGCACGGAACGCCCGGTGGCGTTCGCTTCTAGGTCACTCAACACTGCCGAGCAGAAGTACTCAGTGGGCGAGCGCGAAGCGCTGGCCTGCGTCTGGGCATGTGAGCGATGGCATATGTACTTATACGGACGCCATTTCACTCTGAGAACCGACCACCAGGCTCTCACTGCCCTGCTCGCCACATCGGGATCGGGTCGCAAGCCGCTGAGGATCTACCGCTGGTCAGAGAGGCTCCAGCCATACGACTTCACCACTCTGTTCACTCCTGGCAAGGAAAACGTCGTGGCGGACCTGCTCTCTCGCACCAACCCTATCCCAGCACTCGATACCCCAAACCTCGACCCAAGGTCTGACTCAAGCCGAGACGCGATGGAGTCCGAACTCATTCTCATGCTCCACGGCCCACTCCAGGCCTCTGTCTCCTTGGAGGACCTACAGATAGCGTCAGAGAAGGACCCTGCACTCTCCCAGCTCCGTACTTACATCCGTGAAGGGTGGCCTACGAAGGTGCCGGAGCAGTTGGCACCCTTTCACAGGGTCCGGGATCAGTTGACCTGTTGGAACGGCATCTGCGTGACTCAGGGGTTGCGCACAGTTATTCCCAGTGACCTCAAGCTACATGTTCTGGCCATGGCGCACGAAGGCCATCTGGGGATTGTCAAGTTGAAGTGCCGCTGCAGGGATCTGGTGTGGTGGCCTGGCATAGACCGTGATATAGAAACAATGGTGAAGGACTGCACAGCCTGCCTGGTTAGCGGGAAGACGGGCCCACCGCCCACGCCACCCCTGCAGCCCTTGCAGTGGCCTGCCGCACCATGGGAACACATTCAGCTTGACATCTGCAGCGAGCTTCACGGTGTCCCACACCATCAACGATTCCTTCTCGTGGCATATGACCTCCATTCGAAGTGGCCTGAGGTGGTTGCCACAGGGTCTGTCACAACTCGGGTGGTCATAGACTTTCTCTCATCTGTGTTCTCTCAGTGGGGCCACCCGAACGCTATCACCACGGATAATGGCCCACAGTTCGTTTCGGCGGAGTTTGCCGCCTTCCTGGAGGAGAAAGGGATCAGACACATCCGCACATCTTTTTACCACCCGGAAGCAAACGGCGGGGTCGAGCGTCTGAACCAGTCCTTAAAGAACGGGATCAGGGCCCACCTAGCAGATGGACTGCAGTTTTCAGCTGCGCTGCTCCGCACCCTCCTCCACTACCGCGCAACGCCACACTCGACTACCGGCAGTTCCCCAGCGCTCCTGATGATAGGCCGGGAACTACAGCTTCCTCTGAGCCGGCTCCGGGCCCCAACGGTCGCCACACCAGGGGCGACGCCCGGCCGCAGCACCAGAGTCACGGAGATGCAGCGTCAGATGAAACGGCGATTCGATAGGAGACGGAGGGTGAGGACACCTGCACTCACAACGGGGGACTGGGTCCGGATTCGCCGGCCTAACCGAGACCACAAGCTGCTCACATTCTGGTCTGCACCGATGCAGATCGCCATCCAATTCGGGCCAGCCACTTTCAAGCTCACTGATGGGTCACAGTGGCATGCTAGTCGTCTTCGGAAGGTGGCACCGCCCTCAAACGCCGTCGCAGGTTTGGAGGACACAGCATCCATGTTTGAGGACTGTACCTACCCGGATGAACAGCTGCAGGATGCAACCGGCCACCCACCTGAACAGCTGTAGGCTTGCCCTGGCCCAGAGGCCCGCCCAACTCGTGTGCGGATGAAGCCGAGGCATTTGAGTGACTATGTTTTGGCTTAATGCCCGTTTCGAGTATCGCCGGTTGGTGACAGTTTATTACTAGTGTTATGACGGTAACCAGCATTCATCCAGTTCGTGTAAGTTTGATCTTTTGTTACATACGCTCCTCAGTGGTTCTTTCTAAAAGGGGGGTAAATGTTATGTACGGGCATACACGGGGACAGCCCCGTGAAAAGGGTTGGGGAGAGTGGACCCCGGAAGTAGGCGTGTGTGGTGACGTGGCGTTGTTGTGGCCCGCGACAGAAATAAACGAGTTGATCATCACGTCGTAGTCTGGGAGTTATTCCTACATAACACTCAGTTTACCGTATTTTTACGGCCATATGACGCACTGCATCAAAGGGCGCAACACCAGTTGAGGGTGCTATTTCAGTATTTAATGCATATACTGTCATGATCCGCGTCGGGCATGACAGGGGTTTTGTTATTGTTTTCGTGTGCATGCGGTTTTTGTTATTGTTTGTGTTATTTTCTCACCTCCCTGCCATGTGCACCTTGTTTATGTTTGATCAGCCGAGTATGGGCGTTTCCCCTCAGCACCTGTTACCCTCATCACGCACCTGTTTCCCATCTGCTCCCCTGATTACTCGGACTATTTAAGCCTCCCAGACCCACTACTCAGTGTCGGGTCATTGCCGCAACTTACGGACTGCCACGACCACGCTTTGTTCACGTTCATGTTCATGCTCATGTTCCCCTCCTCGTTCCCGTTTACCTCGCTCAGTGTTGTTCCTCGCCCTCCTTTTCTATTAGTCACGTTTGGTACCTTTGTTGTTTCTGCTCCCGTCCCAGTTGTCTCCCCTTGTGGAACCCCGTTAATAAACTCCCTTGACGTCATCCCTTTCCCTGCCTCCTCAACTTTTGGGTCCACTTTCCTCCTCGCCGAAAGGCGACCCTGACATATACTAGGCGCGTCGCACTACAAGGCGCCAGCTCGGCTGCGCGCGCTAGCTGATGCCAGCCCACCAGGACTCAATATCAGTGCCGGAGGTATCACCCGGATTCAATGACAGATATCCTGAAACTATACAGTATCACTGCCGCCAGTATGAGGTGTCTTGGCAATACGTCTTCTAGACAACGTCAGGGGAGGGACTTCACTGGTCACCACACTCCTTAGAGTCACGGTTTCAAATCAAAACCAAAAAAAAAACTCAGCATACAAGCAAACAATGAAACAAAGAAATAAGATGAACACAAAACATGTATCTCTCATGCCATCCATAAACCCAAAAGAAATAAAAATAACACAAAAAAATTATAGCAATGGCTTCTTGGGAGCCACTCAGCCTTAGCCAATTACAGCATTGGCTTCTTGGGAGCCACTCCGACTCAGCCAATCACATGGCTGTTGAGAAGATGTGCATGGCTGTTTAGAGAGATGTGCTGTTGTGCTTTGGGCTTTTTGCAGTCTGTTGTCTAAACCTGGGACGTTTCTTGCTTGCAATAACATAAATGATAAGACAGACTACAACATTGTGGACAGCTGCCCTTTTGTCCAGCTTTCTCCTACACCATCACCCAAACACCATAGTCACATAATGTATTAGTCACAGTCAATTCAAAGCATAGGTGACTCAGACTTTGACCAGCCCAATGAGTAATAGGGTTGATGGTCGAGAGTGATGTTCAGTTCATATGATGGGCGCATCGCTTTACAAGGCGCTTCGTTTGTTTTGGTCATGATTTGGGACTTTAAAGTGCGCCCTATGGCCCGCAAAATACGGTACTTCAAATCTGCGGTTTAGTTAGGAAAGAGATCACTTTTTGGGGAGGAGGACATTCATATTTCCGCTGCCTTTTGTCTTATATACATTCATTTCCCTTATGAGGAAACATCCTGAATTAATGTGAAATGAGCACATTTTACTGCTTAATTGTCCTCACTTGTCTGGAGGAGAGCATCTTTAAAATAATGTTTCCCTTTACTTGAGTCTTCTCCACTGTATTCTTCAATGAGTGTTTTAGTTTTAGGAGCCCCCAAAGAACACATGAGTAGCCTGTGGGCTTGATCTAAAAATAGCTCATCAGTGATGAGATATATATTTATATATATATATATATATATATATATATATATATATATATACATAGTAACGTAATTCGTTATTTCAGAAGTGTGTACCTAACTTGTCGAACTTCACTTTAATCAGTGACCACGAAATAGCTCACAAACCTGCTCTAAACAAAAAAATTACTAAATTTTTCTTTGGTTTTAATAAGTGACCTCCAAACAATAGTTTTACCTTTTCAGTGCTTTGGTGCATTTTTCTCTCAAATGCAAAACTTCATCTCAAACTGAATCACAGATGCATATGCAATAAGAACTCCCCTTGTCTGCCCATTCTATACCTGTGAAATGGCTGTTTTGACAGGCAGCGCATATGGGCAATTTGCATATGATTGTGCTTGCAGAACCGCATGCTCACCTTGAATATTCATGTGTGCGCATTTGAAAGTTGAATGTGTCTGTGGGATGTTGAATTTAAGCTTTTTGAGTCATTTTTCCCCACTCACTCAACTCTGAATTATTTAAGATATTCAGGTTTTTGTTTCTCGTGCCATCCTGAATACAATTTGTAAATCCTGGCTTTTTCATCCATCTGCACTGTTTCTAAACATTTGCCAAACACGATTGGCTTTTCATTCCGCTATGCAGAGAAGTAATGTCATGCCACATCCACATTCACATCATGCATTGATACAGTGGACACAAAAAGTAGAGGTGGGCATACCATCAATACTTTTTTTTTATTGTTTATTTGAAAGGGACAATGCACATAAATGAACATTGGTTAAGCGGCTGGATGGATGGATGGATGGTACAATACCTGCGTAAATGTGCCAAAGTTAGCAATAGCTAGTTTACATTTGTAGTCCCTAGGCAGGTTACATAAAACAAGAAATTGAATAAATTTCTTGTTTTATGTAACCTGCCTCTCCACTGCTCCAAATATTTTTTGTTTTCTATCACATTCCTATCACATAGTTTGCTTTTGTCCTATGTAATGTTTGTGTGACTTTATTTCTTGCTGATGTAAATTTTTGTTTGTCTATGCTCATTACTGATTTCAGTGCCAGTCTAATGAGTTAGACGCTATTCTGAGTTTATGGTAAATGGGCTGTCACTTGTCTAGCACTCTTCTACCTTTGGTACTCAAAGTGCTTCACACTATTACCTCATGTACCAACTGATGACATACCATCAGGAGCAACTGTGGGTTCAGTATCTTTCTCAAGGGTAGTTTGACATGGTCATTATGGGACTGAACCCACAACATCTAGGTTAGCAAACAACAACATTCGAACCAGGCATTGATGATGGTGATAACCAAGTCTATGACAACCTGTATTGTCAATATTACAATTAATGTTCCAAACGAGCAACCCTCAGGCACATCCTCAGCTGATGCAGCAGGGGCAGTGGGAATGGAAGGTGCCGCTGGAGCTAAACCCAATTCCAAAAAACATTGCTGAAGCCATCACCGCTGGACTGGTGTGGGCAAAGCTGGTCTGACTCTCTGAAAGAACCATTGCCTTTTTCTAAGCCAGGGAGTCGGCAACCCCTGTCATATGAACATCTGTTGGCATCCTGACTTTGGGCAACTACTGGTGGGCCTCGAACGACAACTGAAGTTCCCCAGCCCCATTGCTGCCACCTCCCTGTGGCCAGAGATTGTCCTTGTGTCCGAGTCAAGCAAGCAAGCAAGCAGTGTTGCTGAAGTTGACGGTCCCTTGGGAACATCGATTGGAGGAAGATTTTGAGATATACTCTCCAAGTTTGCGGGACTGATCAGTGATTGTCTGCTACCTGTGTGGAGAGCAAGGTGTCTCTCACTAGAAGTCGGCTGCAGGGGGTACGCAATCCGTTCCTTGGCCATAGCCTTCAGTATTTTAGGCGTCAAGAGAGAGACAAAGAGGTGAGCCATGCACAGTACCACTGATGCGGCAGAGTGAGCCTCATAATGGGTGTGGCTCAAAAGACGAGAGCCCTGGAGTCATGCTACCTTGCCATCCGGACACAAGCCGGAGTCTGATCACCCTCAATTGGGTCACTTGGAGGAAGGTTGAATGATGTTGAAAGATCCAATGATTTCAGGAACATCACTAATGATGTGTCCAGTGGCATCAGTCCATGTAGGTACACACCAATCATTAAATGTTCAGTTGGTTCTCTTTTGGAGAACAAAACAATAATTGTCATTCGGAAGTGGGTTTGATAAGTAGGCAAAGGTTTTTTGATGGCAAGTGTCAGTATATGGAGTGGACATGCAGGGCCTGTCAACTTCAGCGGCGGTCATCCTTATTAAATATGGATTTCCAAGAACGGAACAAAACTGCTGAAAACTGATGGAAGGTCCGTTAATCCAGCGCTGACAGACACCAGTTTTGCTGATGAATGACAAATGGGAATCTTTGAAAAACTGACGGGCAAAGCGCTGACAAATTGATTTTTGTCAGTCATTGGAATCATCACTGACCGGGTCAGTAGGCCTACCATCTGTTACAGAGGTTTGCTGACGAATGTCGGTTACATGCGACGCATGTCTCGCGCTTATTTGGTGTCAGGCGTGAATACACCAGACTTCAAGCAAAGCAGAGGAGGGTCTCCTTGTCTTCCGCCAGAAAAAAAAAAGTTTGAACATCTTCAATCTGGTGAGCTACATGTGTTTGTGTTAACCCGCTAACTAAATCACGGTTCCCATTCTCCAATCTCGCTCCTTTTTAGGTCTTCCCGGTATTACGGTTCAACTGGCTTCCAGATTAATTCAGTCTCAGTTTCAGCTGTGGCCGTTAGGACAAAGTCAGTCCATTCATTTTATGTTTCCTGTCTGCTGATTTGTCGTGAGCAAAACTGGTAAATTCTTTAACAAAACACGTTGCAGCCAGTCGATTGTTGTAAATGAACCATTTGTTAAAGATGTGAAGTGGTCATTGATCAAGCAAATTTGCGATTGGGTGATTTGTCTCCTCTAGGTATCCATAGCAGAAACAGCAAAATATGTTATCTTCCAGTGGCGCATGACCCATCTAATATAATTAGCAATTACAAGACCTACAATTACATAAAAATGTATGTTACTGTGATAGAACATATTGTTTTTAATATTATTGAACATAATAGTGTTTTTTTTTTTTTTTTAATTAACAAATGAATGAATAAAAAAAATCTACACAATGTCCCTTTAATTATAAAATGAAAAAGATACCTCACAAATATCTATTGTTGTCTTTATGAAGGACCACTGATGATGTTTTTCATTGATTTTGGATTTGCCCATTCTGAAATAAATAATGGAAAGGTGATGAGCATTTTATTTCTGTGTGGATCCACACCTTCCCCTTTAATTTGAAAGTACGGTATATTCTTGGGGGGCGGCACGGTGGCCCAACTGGTTAGCATGATGGCCTCACAATGCAGAGGTCGTCGGTTTGATTCCAGCTCCGGCCTTCCTGTGTAGAATTGACATGTTCGCCCCATGCCTGCGTGGGTATCATCCGGGTACTCCAGTTTCCTCCCACATTCCAAAAACATGCATGGTAGGTCGATTGAACACTCTAAATTGGCCCTAGCTATGAGCGTGAGCGCGGATGGTTGTTCATCTTTGTATACCCTGCAATTGGCTGGCAACCAGTTCAGGGTGTCCCCCACCTACTGCCCGAAGATAGTTGGGATAGGCTCCAGGACCCCCGCGATCCTTGTGAGGAGAAGCGGTACAGATAATGCGTGGATGGATGGATGGTATATTCTTGGCCTCATTGACAATCCATTTGTGACAAATTGAAAATGTTTTACTATTTTCTTAAATGAGTGTTATTTTAAAGGGGAAGTTAACCCCAAAATGCTTTGCAATAATATGTTCAATGAGCCTTCACTATTCTAAACATACAATTGTAATTAATATCGTGTTTGTAGAATACGGGTTAAGCAGCAAAATCCACCAATTTTTAGTCACCTCATTGTCACTTTCTGTTGACTGATAATGACAACACAGTTACTGGGGGCTACGGTAACAATGCAATACAATACAGTATGCATAACTGACAGTAACATGTTGTGTTGGTGTTGTTATTTTACATTTAAAATATACATTTAGATTCCGTGTGATATAACTATCTCTTTGTAGTCCTGACATCGCTTTTAATTTCTACGTGCGCGTGCGTGTGTGTTCGTGTTAATGGGAGGGGGCCCAGTGAGAGTGAAGAGAGAGAACGAAAAAGAGAGAGCGAGGGTGGGGCGAGGAAAAACCGGCTAGCCCCTGCCATTGGCTGAGCTTGATGTGAGAGGGTGGGGTTTGTGGGGTAGTGGTGACGGTACGGCGCTGTCCTGAGGGCACAGCATACTGGATGTTTCAGTCCCAACATACCTTAGTGGTGCGACTATGAAGTGCGGTCTGCTAACCAGTCATCGGATGCCAAGTATGGAGTGAGCCAAACAGTGTTTTGGACAGCAGCGTCCACACTGCCCCTCGGTCCTAGCGTTTCATCCTGGGGGAAATCTGAATTTGAAGCCAGGCTCATGGTTCCAAGCTCTACAATTTTAGTCAAGCTCATCTCTTACTGTATCCGCGCACGTGCGTTTGTGTCTGTGTTATCTCAGGACAGTTTTATATTTGTGTCCATATCAGTATCCACACAGTTTGAGACTTGAAAACAATACAGCTCGCCCCTGAAGAGCGTTTTTCCTAAATTGAAATGGATATTTGAAACGCTGAGAACTTCTATGGAATAACCAAAAGGATCAACACTGGGGGAAACATCAGCAACAACAACGACGGGCAAAGGTGAGTTTTATAAATTATTAGTATTATTTTGATTGTTATATTTTTGTGTGTCATGTAGAGGAGCAGCCTCTTTCTGTTCGTCTTTCATTTGTGAAGATTTTGCTCAGACTTTCAGAGCGGATGAATCTGTGTTATGATGTGTGAAACAGGGGCGTCACTAGGTTTTATGGATAAAGTGGGCTGCGCCCCCAGGAGTACTGGATGTGAACAAATCCAGTTGCAATCGCCAGTTACTTGGTGGGTGGAAGCACTAAAGAAAGTCAGCAGTTTTTAAGGATAGTAAATTGTTTGGTTGATGGCTCTGTTGTGACTAGGGATGGGGAGTTTCTTTATATATATATATATATATATATATATATATATATATACATATATATATATATATATATATATATATATATATATATATATATATATATATATATATACATAAATATATATATTACAAAGCAATCCACTGCTGAGATCAACTGAAAGCTAACTAATTGGAACCAAATGTGTGTTCAGATATTCACTCTGACTCCCGTGCATTACTCAGAGAGGGTGTGTTCGGAGAGGTGGGGTGCGCTCTGCTCCCAATAATTCCCAAACGCACCGAGCACTGGCGCACCGTATCCCCAGAGCGCCAAGTGCATAGCGCTGTTTTTGGTGCACTGTGAACAGCCAAACAATGAATTTGACCAACGCTTGAAATTTCTGTACGGTCGGATTAAACCAGTGTGTGTTCTGAGATATTACTGAACGTGTTCCTAATTCGCAGCAACTCAATCACAGACGTCTTGCTTGGATGTGGATTTTTTTTCAAAAAGCAATCCTTTAGGGTTAAGTTTTTTGTTTTGTCCATCGCTACTACTACTATGCTACTACACTACTATTCCTGTGCTCTCTCCGCTCTCACCATGTTATTCCACCACGCCCACTCCTACAAGTCCTCATTTTCTTCTTCTTCAACATGACTCTTGCGTGATTACTAGTACTATTACTACTATATTGCTCATAATGATTGTCTGTCTATATATGTAAAATTATTCTCTGGTAACCGTTCAATGTGCCTTACTTCTCAGCCAGAGTCAACAGTGGTAGACTTTAGCTCACCAAAGACCCTGAGCAGTACTTAAATGCCTGAATGAGCATTATCTAATGACTGTACAATTTGCCCAATTCCTCCTCCACCTTTGCCTTTCTATCTTTCTCTTCCTGCTAATGGTTTTTCCATTAACCCCACATGATGGCTGTTAATATATTCACATCCTGTGGTCACAATGAGAAGTACCAAATGTGTTTGACCAAGCAGAAGGAGACTAAAGTGGGAGGCATGCTATTTGTTGACACAGATTAAATAACACCCATGCTGCATGCAGTTTTGTGTTTAATGGAAACTGTTGCCAGAGGGCTTAAATGTAACATTCTGGTTTTTTCTTGGTGTCTTGTTTGTTAAGTAACCCCTATTGAAAGCACTTGTTAGCTTTCCTTCCTGATTCTGATCTATAATGAATTGCGAAAGAAAACATGTAATTAGTATTATCGTGGTCTAAATCTGTTCAATCAGGATATATGTAAGTAAATAGTTGAGCATGTGTTGAGCGAATATATGCTGTACGTATATAATTTATATTCCGGGTCATTGTGAGATTTGAGAAAAACCGAGAGTCCCACATAGAGAACACAAGCAAAATCAACAGAATGATCCAAGCCAAGAGCTGAACCTAGAACTCTTTACTGTAAAACCAACATGCTCACTACACTGCGCTGCTTTATAGTACTAGTAAAAAAAAATAACACAGCAAAATCCCCGTGAAAATATGCCTCATCAGTCTCACAATGTTGAACTGTCAACATAAGCATTACAATATCACATATAGTGGTCCAGTCACTGATGGTGTAGTGGTACACTCCCCTGAGTTGTGTGTGGGTAGCGTGGGTTCAGTTCCCACTCAGTGACGGTGTCTTTGTCTGCCCTGTGACTGGCTGGCGACCAGTTCAGGGTGTAGTGCGCCTTTTGCCCGTAGTCAGCTGGGATAGGCTCCAGGACCCTCCCACGACCCTGTACAGGATAAGCGGTGTGGAAAATGACATGACATGACATATAGTGGTCCTTTGACATACGCGTGACCTGACTGATACTTTTTTGAGATACCAGCTATCGCTCAGCCAATTTTTTTCTTCTTTACTTGCAAGCAATTTGAGCTACAATATAATGGCAGCGGATTTCACAACAAAAAGCACTTTGGCTAATGGTGTACTATTGTCTGAAAAAGTGACGAAGTACTTGCTTCAAGATGTTTATTGCCCCTCCCAGTTGAAGTTTAGTTTAAAACTAAAAATAAAACATAGTATTACACAGTGTGTATTCAACCTTGTGATTATATGTATACAATATAGAGGTTATCCTTAAATCAATTTTTAGTTGAACTCAGGCGGTAATAACACATTCTGACAGAGGATTCAACAATACTCACGCATATATTATGTAATCCCGGAAAACATGACCCATATTATTACAGCTTGGTTGAGACGGTGCTTTTCTGTGTTTCATGATCAACTAACATGTAGTACAGTATTTGTCAGTGTGTATTATACTGTCTCCTGGTGGCCAATGTCTGCACACCAGAATAAGCAGCACAGTGGCCATTGAATTATCATGATGCACAAACCGTTTACATACCATTAAATTATTTTGTTCTTGTATGTTTTTTTTTGTAAGGTACAATTTTTCTTATGGAAAAAAGGTTACAACCAATTTTGTTTGTAATTTTTGGGGATTCGAGAGCACAATCATGGTATTTCCATCAACCCATCTATCCATCAATCCTTCCTTTCCAATCCTTGCTTATCCGGCGTCAGGCCGCGGAGGTTGCAGCTTCAGTAGGGGAGCCCAGACTTCCCTCTCCCCAGCCACGTCTTCCAGCTCTTACGAAGGGATACCCCGCCCGGTGTTCACAGACCATCCGGGAGAGATAGTGTTCTAGATCTTCCTCGGAGCCTCCTGCCGGTGGGAGATGTCTGAAACACCTCACCAGGGAGGCGTCAGGGAATGCATCCTAATCAGATGCCCGGGCCGACTCATCTGGCGCCACTCAATGTTGAGGAGCAGCGGCTCAACTTTCAGTCTTGGATGACTAAGCAGCTCACCCTATTTCTAAGGGAGAGTCCGGACACCCTGCAGAAGAAACTAATTTTGGCCGCTTGTATCCGGGATCTTATTCTCTCGGTCACAACCCACAGCTCGTGTCCGCAGGTGAGGGTAGGATCGTAGATCAACCAGTAAATCGGCAGCTTTGCTTTTCGGCTCAGCTTTTTCTTCAACACAGCATACAAGGTCCGCATTACAGCAGACGCTGCACCGATCCACCTGTCGATCTCACGCGCCATCCAACACTCATTTGTGAACTCGTGACTACAAAATACTTGAACTCCTCCACTTGGGGCAAGATCTCATCCCCTCCCCGCAGAGGGCACTCCACGCTTTTCTGACGGAGTGCCATGGTCTCTGATTTGGAGGCGCTGATTTTAATCCCAACCACTTCACACTCGGCTGTGAACCGCACCTCTGAGTGATGAAGGTCACTAACAGTATCACATCATCCGCACAAACAAAACCATTTGTGGCATTAGCGCCCCCACAGACAGGACAGGAGAGATTAAATACGGACGATGATGACGAGGTAAATCCATTATGTGCGTTCTTTTGAAATATCGATATTTAGCCGGCAGGCTATCGATTATTTATTGCGACAGTTAGCAACACTTTATTGCAATATCGATTTTTTTTCCCACCCCTACTCAGTACCCCGTACTCTCGGCGCGCCTCCCACAGAATTCCCCAAGGGTCCACAAAACATGTAGACTGGTTGGGCAAACTCCCATGCACATCCACTGTTAAACGGCTGGGATAAAAACCACACTGTTTTCAGTGTTCAATCAACCTACCCTGCATGTCTTTGGAATTTGGGAGGAAACACAGGCAAAGGGGAGCACATGCAATCCCCACACAGGAAGGCCGGGGTTGGAATCGAATCCACAACCTCTGTATTGTGAGGCTGACGTGCTAGCCAGTTGACCACCTTGCTACCCCACTGGGGAACAATTTAACCAAATTTCTAATGAATTCGATTTTTATGCAGATTAAAACAAATTTGCATGCGTATTCCTAATTTTTTTTTCACTTTTTTTTTCTCAGGTTCCCTTCCTTTAATTGTAGTAAGAAGAGCTGATTACAATTAGACTAATTTACAGTTATGTGGCAACCTGATATATATATTTTCTTTTTCCACTTCCTCCATTTATTTCATAAATGTATAAAAGAAGAAAAAAAATATAATATGAATACAAATGTTCTCCGATCTAGAACAAAATGGAGCAGAAAGAAGAAATAGTCTTATCTGCCCCATTTCTCCCCAGAATTATGTTTAAAAAAAGGAATTTATAACATCTACAGTAACAATACATTCACTTCACAAGTTACAAGTCAGATAATGCCATTAAACTTCAAAAGCACAATGACTCGTAATTCTTCCCAGTTCTAAAGACTGCTTTTTACTTTTTTTTGTTTGGTTTGTTCTCGATTTTACTTTGAATGTGGTTTGCAATTTCTTTCCTGAAAACATGACTATGAAAAGTGTCACAGACAACGACTTCCCAGCTGTGTTGTGTAAATATAATAAAGATGATGTTAAGTGAGATATCTTCAACTTAAAATAAGAATTTCCGCTTGTGAAGAACAGCTACTTTTCTAGTTATGGAGATTGTAAGTTCTCAAATTGATAATTTTCTCTTCATACTAGCTTCTTCATTTTGTGTGTCCAATCTCTCATAGTCTCAATACTGTAACGTGTTACTGGACTCATTACAAAAATTCAAGAGTAATTTGTTTAATTCTTCATCACCATCTCAATTAATATATTACTGTCATGCATTACTTTTGTAACGTGTTACTTCCAACGCTGTTAGCAAGTAGGAATCCACGTTTACCTTGTTGAGTCACAGTTGAGCGAGACATTTTATCCAAAGATCAAATTGCACCCAGTGCTTGTAAACTGGGACTCTCAGAGAAGTGTGAAGACATGGCGAGAGCATGTATGTCAATAACCTGATTAATATGTGCTTGGAATACCGAAGTGTGTAATGAACACAAAGTAAGCTAACCTTTGCGTGTTCGTTTATTTTAATAATTCAAACTCTTTATAGTCTAATCTTAATGCCAGAACTAGTAACTTGGTAGGAAATTCACCAATGTGAGACCAATAATTTAAATGTAATTAATAATGCTTGTAAATATTTCAAAGGGAAATTCAACTCAAATGTTGCTGTATATTTTGGTCACACCGCACACCGAACCAGATGACACACTTGCAGGCATGCAAAAAATTGATTCACATTGAAAGAGGCATGCAAATAGTGCTCCACCACTAGAGTTAGGGAATGGGGCCTTGTTCAAGGGCAACTCAAATTTAGCCAGCAAGCAGACTAGCGTCTCTCTCCAAAAAGTAGTTGCCAGTGTTTGCATTGACATATGACTTAGATTTTCAGTCACACAAATCACTTCAAAATCACACACCTTAATCAGGCAATTCAGATGATTAACTTCCATATTTGTCAATTTGTGACCATATCACACATCCGGCAACCGATCAGTAAAGGGGGGACAAATAATTGTGAAGCCGCTCAGGCTGTTATGTTCATGTACACCATTCAACACAATTTGAACGAGGGCGTTAGGATTATTTATTGTTCAAACATTCCTGTAATTGTGTTATTTCATATGTTGATAGTTTAACTTATTCTAAAAGATGAGCTTTTGGTGCATAAATACAAATGATACAAGTAAATAAAAACAAAATCTAAAAATTGTCAAACTATTCTGCAACATCCCCAAATACTTCAAATGTATGAATTCATGGTGCCTCCAAGGAAAATTTGAGTAGCCCGTGTAACTGTTCTCCCCAGTAATGGTATTTTTCTGGGAACGTTGTCAAAGTGGTCTTTTAAAAATGTTAAAATTGACCTTTTTCCCAAGTATTGTGAGAAATCATTAACGTGGTCAGTGTGTACACATAAATGAATGTAATTGATTGTTAACAATTACATATGATAATAACATTGCTTAACTTACTTTCAGCACATTTGTTACTTAGTCAGTACCAAGAAGAATTAACTCAAAGTAGTAGTACCTGAAGATCAAGGAGGTATTCATTCATTCACTCATTCATTTGTTGGAATTTATTTTCTGAGAGGTCTTCCAGACCTTTCAAGATATCACTTAGTGGAGGAGTTGGGGTGTTTAGTGCTGATGGCCTGTCCCCAACATTTAGCTCCTGAATAGTCTTTACCATTTAAAAGCCACAGTTGGTAGTGTCTAGCCGGGGGTGGGGAGATGTCTCCTGCAGGGCAGTGTGAATAGAGGATTAGGAAGAGGAGGTTTTGGCGTTGGGATGAAGAGTTGCATCCAGAAGAGGTGTTGGCTCTTTCCTGCACAGGGTCTTTTGTCCTTCTTTCATCGTAAGATGAGCTGTAATCATGCAGTTAGAGTGTCTGTTTGGCTGTTGGCTCACAGGAAGGGAAGGCGCGTTGAGCCGCTGGAGAGGATCGTAGTTCAATGGCTAGCCTTCAGAAACATAACGCATACTCATAGGGAAGGTGTCCTAGGATAAAATCTCCAATTGTTGTGTCTTATGTGTGAGTGTGGCTCCTGGACCATCTTGACTCCGCTGTGCATGTCTTGTATCAAATTTCAAAATCAAATTTGTTGTCTATAGCTTTACTGTGTATGTAGCAGATCTGCTTTATTGGTGCAGCGCAATGTGAAGTGCTGACCACACTATGTGTATGCTATATGTGCGTAGTGCAAAGTGGAGTGCAGATCATAAACAGTCTCTGGATGTCAACACATTTAAACTGAGTAATACATGAATAACATCCGGGAATAATATAAAACCAGTAAACACAATCATTTATCATTACTGTGCACAGTACATCTAGCTTCATTTGATAAATGCTTAACATCTTGCTAATGTTAATGATCAACATCCTGCCATGTAAATGTTTAAAATGCTTAAAATAACGCCACAAGTAAAATAGAATCATTCAATGGATGAAATGCATTGAGGGGAATAATTTTACTTTATTATAGAATATTGTATACAGTATTACATTTATATTTTTTTAAATTTATCGGCCGATTAATCTGTAACCTGTATTTCTTTCTGCCAAAATTAGGCATTGGCCTAAAAAAAAATTATAATAATTTCTGTCAGTCTCTGTTTTATATTCATTGTCATTTCTGTTTGAATAGTTTTTCAGTTGGATATGCACTGATTTTGTACACCACATTAGAAATTCTGACCATGACCATCATGCTTTCAGGACCAAAGTGAATACTCTAAATCTTGAGCAGTCTTCAACATCAAATTGTTGTCACTGTGCCCATTTGGCTGTACTTTAAAAGCTCAACTGACAGGAATTACATAGTTGGAAACCTAGCTCCTGCTGAAATACTGCATGATTGATGCATTCTTGATGAATCAGCAATTTTCCGTGTCATCTCTGTGTGATTGTGATGACATTTCTGATAAATGGCAAATGGAAAGAGCAACACCAGCAAAATCCTGCTTTTCTTCAGATGCTGAGTCATGGTGTGGGAAAGGAACTGACTGAGATAAAGAAGACTGAAGACAGGCTGTTAAATATTTCAGGAGGAGCAAGGTTTTTCAGAAGACAAAGAATTAGTTTTCCCTTTTGGAAATTTTGGTCTGTACTTGTTTCAGATGTTAATATATACTTAGATTATAATAGTACAAGCCAAGGGCTAAGTACTGTGTGGTCATGCATTATGCAGAATGGTTATTTTATGTAGGAAGAAAACTGCTCAGTTGTGTGTAAATGTAGTGTAATGGAGTAACCGCCTCCTTTACGATAACAGCTGTCCATTTTTGCCCCTTGAGATATTTGTACAAAATGTGTGGCTGTGTGGTGGGAAACCTAGGAGGTGTGAAAAAAATATATAGATAGTCCATATTGCTTTTTTCCGTTTGTTGGATAGTTATCATAATAAGAATCATCAGAATAATTTTTACTGCTCAAGTATGTAAAAACACACACGGATTTTGAGTGATTGAAGGATTTCTGCACAGAAGTACAGAGAGTCTTTAAAGAATAAGGATACTGCGGTAGTATAGAATAGCGTCCCGGTACAGCTTTTTTCACTTCCGATGCACAATCGATATTGCGGCCCTGAATGAGGCTTGTTCTTTGAAAGCATCCCAGACTTTGATTAATTCATTAATGATTTCAGAAAGAAAATGTCAATGGAATCATGATTTGCATGTTATCATGCAAGAAATAATAATGTAATATGCTCACATACATGTACTCCACTGTACCTAATGTGGAAAACACATAATCTCCATCTTGTCCTAATCACTTTTGCAAGAAATTGCATGCAGTAACGATGTCCCAGAATCACTTGTCTTTATGATGGTAAAGCTGTCAGTTTTGAGCGCACTCCCTTCTTTGTACTGCATTTAGAACACTATTTCTATTCATTCAACTATTGGTAAGAAAAAAAATATATATATATACCATTATATTATATATATATATATTTGGCCTCGCGTAAGTATAGGCGCGGATCGCAATGCTGTTTTGGAACAGAGAACTTTTTGGGAGACGTGCGAAGTTATGAAGGAATTTTAAGTAGGGTGTTGAAATTAAATCAACTGAAGTTCAGTTATATACTTATCGTTTGGTTTTCATGGTAATTTGGTAGCATGTCTCTTAATTATCTTTTGGTCGGAAAGTGTCATTTTAAAAAAAAAAAAATTATAAGCGTGTGTGCGCTGCCTCAGGTCTTCAGCATGCAGGCTCATCTCTCGATGCCCACATGCATACTGACCTGCTTATGTGTGTCATGGTGAGAGGTGGATATATACTTAGATGATACGTGGGTTTCTTGTGGTTTGGATTCCTGACTTCCTGTGTGTTTCAGGTATTAATAAATTCTCACTTTAGCTGGTTCACTGAAATTAAATTCACTTTCCAAACAGAGGTGTGGTGCCTGTTCGAATTTTTGTTCAGCTAAATTAAATCTAAACATTGTCAAAGAAGAACAACACTAAAAATGTCAACATAATCTCTTAAAACATATACACAAATACCTTTGCTTTCTGTAAATTTCATACTGGACTGAGGTCAAATATCAAGAGAGAAGTGGTGTCCGTGTGTAAATATCAAAGCAAAACCTCCCATGTTTACAATGGGGTTTCGAGTTTATAATTTCAAGTTTAGACTACTATTTATATACCAGCTGCCTGAATGTACAGTCGATAATTGCAGCAAAAAATGCTGTCAACCCTCCCTATTTATCCAGGGTTCTGTTCCAACCAAACTGAATTGGACTTTCTTGCGCCCACAATAGCTCAGTAAGCTTACACATTTGTGTTTACATTCACAAATAAGCCCTCTGCCGAGCTTCCAAGATCAGACAAGATTGGGAGTTCTCAAATCACTATGGATGTGCATGTTACCTTGACAATGAGAAATAGCGTAAATATACTAAAGGCAGAATATTCATAATGGTATCTTAAAAATCAAGTTTATGTAGCAGCAGTGCTCCTGGGTGATTGCTTGGGTGTATTATAGAAGCTTGAAGCAACACAGTGATAATCTCATTATTATTCGGCACGCCATCCCAATACTCTGCTGCAAGTAATACTGTACAAGACACTGATGCAGTAGAAATGTTGATCTGTTAATTTCTTATAGCCAAGGTGGTTAGATGTAAAATGACTACATTAACTGTAAAGGATGAAAAATGGAAAGGCAGTTAGTCTTGATGACATATGTAAATTAAAAAAATCAAGCTTCCATGATTTAACTTTTGCAGACAAACATGACCTGAATGACTGAGAATCTATATAGACGCACTGTCCATTTGTTTTTAACACAGCAGATGAAATGTTACTTACCGTATTTTTACGGCCATACGACGTGCTGCATCAAAGGGCGCAACACCAGTTGAGGGTGCTATTTCCGTCTTTAATGCATATACTAGGCGCGCCGCACTACAAGGCGCTAGCTCGGCTGACGCCAGCTCACCAGGACTCAATTCCCTACGGGATCGTTGCCAGAGGTATCACCCCATTACAATGACAGATGTCATGAAACTATTAGGGATCACTGTCAATAACAATGACTCTAACCAATAAAAGGTGTCTTGGCAATAGTCTATTAGACAATGTCAGTGGGAACTGAACCCCCGCTGCCCGCACACAACTCAGGCGAGTGTACCACTACACCATCAGTGACCCACCTAAAAGCATTTACAAACAAAACTGCTGAAGACATTCAACGGCAAAGCAAAGAACAAAAGTACTCGACAATATTTAAATACATTTACAAACAAAAGACATTTAAAAGTTAACATTATTCAAAGTCTTCGGCGAGTAGTATATATAAACTGGCAACTCAAGTATTCCATTTAATGTCGAGTCACGCCCCTGTGAGCAATGAAGGCAATTGTCCAGAGAATTCGATGCGACCGCTGAATCCAAGGGATTATTTGCACGTCAACACGAAGATATCAACCTATATAGATGACGGGTGGAATGACAATATTAGGATCATATCATGTAATAGTGTACAAGGCACAAATCCACAACATCCCCAGTACAATACAATACAATACAACTTTATTTATACAGATGATTTTTTTACGTTGGCATACACCGTTCGTCTATAGATATATGGACAATGATTTTAAATTAGATCCACAAATCAGTGATGTTGTTCGATCCAGCTTCTTTCATCTTAGGCAGCCGGCTAGAGTGAAGCCGATTCTTTCCCAACAACACTTAGAAACATTAATCCATGCCTCCGTTACATTTAGGATAGATGACTGAAATGCACTTTATTTTGGAGTCAGCTGGTTCTCCCTCAAGCGCCTCCAACTGGTCCAAAATGCTGCTACTCGTCTTTTAACTGGAGCTCTGAGACAGATCACATCACCCCAATCTTGGCCTCTCTTTACTGGCTCCCAGTGCACTTTAGAGTTTGCTTTAAGATAGTTCTGTTCTCTTCGAATATTCAAATAGCCTTGTGTACCTCTTTGTGCTCCTCCACCCCTACACACCTGCCCGCTGCCTCAGGTCTGTGGACAAAATGCTGCTGGAGGTGTCGAGGACTAAGCGCAGCCTCAGAGGGGATCGTTTCTTTTCTGTTGCTGGTTTTTCCCTATGGGATGAGCTCCCATTAAATGTTAGGCAAGACCCCTCTCTGTCCGATTTTAAAACTTGTTTGAAGACACATTTTTATTCTTTAGCGTTCGACTCAACATGAGACTGTCAGGGTTCGCCGTTCGGCGAAGAGGAGGTGGACCCAGAAAGCGAGGAAGCAGGGAAACGGATAAACTTAAAGGGAATTTATTAAATGAAACAAACAAGGACAAACAACGTGGCGTGGACAAACTAAACGTGACTAAACAGAACGAAAGAAGACAAGTGACGAGGATCGTGACAAAACACCAGGGACCGGGGGCATGAGCATGGAGCATGGAGCAGGAGCGTGGGCATGAGCGTGGGCATGAGCGAGGGCATGAGCGAGGGCATGAGCGAGGGCATGAGCGAGGGCATGAGCGAGGGCATGAGCGAGGGCATGAGCGAGAAGGAGGGTGGTCGTGAAAGTCCGTAACAGGGCGTAGCAGGACTAATGTTCCGACGCTGAGCTGTCGGCAAGGGGTGCTTAAATAGTCCATGATTAGGGGAGCAGATGGGAGTCAGGTGTGCGCGGCTAATGGGGAACAGGTGCGTGGCTGGTGGAGACGGAGTGCTGAGGGGAAACGCCCCTACTCAGCTGACAAACATAAACAAAGTGCACATGGCAGGGAGGTGACGAAAACAATAACAAAAAACACTGACATGACCGACACGGGTCATGATAGAGATTGCCACTGTTCTGATGTTCTTCTGGTGTGTATTGTTTGTTAATTTGCGTGCTAATTTCCTGCTCATTTATATTACACCATATGGGAAGCGTTTTGTTACAGCTCCAGCTGTTGTGAAATGCGCTAAATAAATATAGTTGTATTGTATTGTATTGTATATGTGTGAAAACAATTATTTTGACTCAGTTGTCAAGTGCATGGGTGTGTATGTTTTGAGTAATCTGTTTGATTGATGTGCGCAGCATGTAGCTTTACATGACCTGTAAGAATTGTATGAGGCCAACACTCATCCGCACACTTAACACGGTGTCTTCCCCCACCATGGTGACTATAGAAAAATGACCGAACAAGGCCTACGGGTATTCACCCACAATGGCTTGCCTTTCTCCCAGTCCAAGTCATCTGACCTTCCACTGCTTCCTAGATCTGATTGGACACACTAGGAACATTTGAGGTCATGTGATTTGCTTAAATTCACTTTATTTTCAGTTTGAATATCTTAATTACTATAATTTAATTCTCAGTCATTGTCTTCTTTTTAGGTCAAATCAAACAAAAATAAATACTGTGCCTTGCCTTGATATATATATATATATATATATATATGTATATATATATATATATATATATATATATATATATATATATATATATAATGAATAATAAAGCTGCCTTTTATGTATAACCCTTATAACATTAACCGTATTTTCACGGCCAAAAGACGGTTTCAAATCAAAACCAAAAATATCTCTGAACAGCATACAAAAAACAATGAAACAAAGAAATAAAAGATTAACACAAAGCATGCATCTCTCATGCCATTCATATCTCATAAAGAAAAAAAAAAAACACAAAATGATTACAGCAATGGATTCTGGAAGCCAATCAGCCTCAGCCAATCACATGGCTGTTTAGAGTGATGTGAGTGGTGTGCTTTGGGCAGTGTGGTTTTTTTTCTTTTTTTGCAGTCTGTTGTCTAAACCTGTGATGTTTCTTGCTTGCAATAACATGAATGATAAGACAGACGTCGTGGACAGCTGCCCTTTTGTCCAGCTTTCTCTTGCACCCTCTCCAAATACCGTCTTGACATAATGTATTTGTCACAATCAATTTGGAGCACAGTATTCTCAGACTCTGTCCGGCAGGGTGTGCTAACATGCACTCTTAAATTCCCTAAGAGGATCAGGCCTGATGGACGAGAGAATTGCTTGTGTACAGATTGATGGTTCCCAGTCTATACACAAGGCGCGTCACATTACAAGGCGCCTTGCTTGTTTTGGGGGAAATTTGGGACCTTAAAGTGCGCTTATGGTCGTGAAAATACAGTACACTAAATCTTAGCTCCTTTGAGTAAGTCCGCTTTAAACAGGCATTTCAACTATTCGAAACAAAACAATTCACAAGAATAATAGTGAGACACACTATAGCAGTTTTACCAGTGGCGGTCATTGAATTTCTGACCTGTGCCTTCAGTCAGTATTTAAGTAACCTAACACCAAATAATAAGGTCACATCACAAAATAACGTCCAATATAAACCCACTATATACTTGGGTGGCATTAAATTAGCGGCAGACCTTTGACCAGCTATTATAAAACAAATATATTTTAAACTGTATTTTATTTCTTTTGTAGATATTCAGTGAAATAAAATGAATTAATTATTTCCATGGTGTATAGTTAGCAGTGGTGGGTGGTCAAGGCCTTGAAGGCCTTTGCTGGCCTAAAATAATCAAGAAATCATGATCATATTCTTAAAATTGACGTCATACTATATTCTAGTGTTTCATTTTTGGGTTTTATATATATATATATATTTATATATATATATATATATATATATATATAAATCACTTTTAAAGCGTGCACATTCAAGCCCTTAAACATGTGGTAAAAGTGGGTAGATAAATCAAGGGCATCTACTAGCATAGTAGCATAACGTTTAACTGAAGTGCTACATTTCTTTTGCCTCTATGTGAGACTGAACAAGGCTTTTCAGGAATTCTATGCAGAAAAATGCGGTACATACACCTGCAAATGTGATGGTGACTGAAAGCCTTTCCTTTTGTTTTGCAAAGACTTTGCATACCAGATCTGCAAAAGAATCCCACAAAGTGCACCTCTTGCACTGCTGACAATATGCAAGGTGACACCACTCTTTTCCCCCATTGTTTCTCCTTTTTCTACCAATCTCCTCCCATTTGTCAGAGGAGCTGAAATGAGAACAGGAGGGAGGAGCGGGAGCTGAAATCAGAGTCCTCCCCTTGGAGGTGGAGGCGATTTATAGCATGTTTGTGCATGAGGTGGACGAGTGGGAGGAGTGCTGGAGAGGAAAGGAGGAAAAGAAAAATGAGAGCATGAGACAGCGACATAAGTTGAAGAAGTGGGACAAAAGTCTTCAGAGAGCATAATAAAATACTTGTAGGTTTTTTTTATTTGACTCTGAGACAATGTGGAAATGAACATTAAATAGCAGGAGCAGATCATTTGATTCTGCTGACGTGTTGGAGTTCATGTTGGAGTATTCCAAGTGTTGGAGACGAAATACACAGGTAAGAACAAAGGTCACTTTTTGCACTTGCAACCTCATGGCTCTGTCTTTGATAAAATGAGAGTTGATTATATTTTCATTTTGCTTTTCTGCTTGTCAGAAAAATCCCCAACAATTTGGAATTTATACTAGACTTTCACGTGATGACGAACAGTAATTACCACTCAGTTAACATCAGAGTTTAATTTGTCGTTATATGTTCTGTGACCAACATCACAGTTGGCAGCATAGCTGAAGAGTAGCGCGTTGAATGTGTTGTTTTTGCTTTCTGTGAATGCCCAGAGAATAATGTAATAATAATGTAATTCAAAGCCTTTTCTTCACTACAAATGACGTGAGAGAGATTGCATACAGATTGAGAAAAAAAAATCTTTAGGAGAGGGAAATATTCAAGCAGTTCAATCGGTTTCCCTGTAATAGTAGTTCAACGGTGATAAATTACAAAATCAAATATTGCAAAACTCACAGAGGTAGTCATTTTACAGATTTTGATGATTAATACAATACAATACAATACAATAAAATACAACAGTGAGCTTTTAATGTATAGATTAAGTTATTGTGCACCCCAAGCAGTCCAAGGATGAGCATGCAAATTCGTCTTTGACCCGATGAACAATCCAAAAATCCTGAGAACACTAAGATGCTTTAAATTAATGTTTACAGTGTTGCCTTTCAGCAGCGAGGCTTTGTGTTCAAACTATTATCCATCCCTTAAAAGACAGAAGACCAGAAGATATCTGAACCCCAACTATGTGCAGGGGTTAGGGGCCAAGCCTCAATGCGAATTGTGAAAATTTGTGAGTATCAGACGCCCCTGCACGCCCTATTTGTGCATGTGTGATAACTAATGATTAAAGTTGTATGTAACGTGAGTACAGTGAACCCTCGCTACTTCGCGGTTCACCTTTCGCGGGTTCAGTGCTTCGCGGGTCTAAAAAATATTCGGGGGCATTGTAGTTTCGCCGAGCGGCACGACGGGGCGCTGGAGTGGTTAGACGGCCGGCGTGCGCCGAAGAAGAGTGTGGGCGAAGAGGAGAGTGGACGAAGAAGAGCACGTTCCCCCGGGCACGATTTGGGCCGACGTTTCGCGCGGTTCGGACCGTACCAGAGCTCCGGCCAGCGTGCGTGGCCGTTAAGCCGAAGAGGAACAACTTCCGCCCGGGCACTAGCGGGGCGACATTTCACTCCGTTCGGGACCGGAGGAGACCGGCCGGCGTGCGTGGTAGTTAAGCCGAAGAGGAACAACTTCCGCCCGGGCATGAGCGGAGCGCGAGGCTGTCAGTTATGAATGAATAAATAAATAAATGAAGAATGCCACCTTTCATTTCACAGGGCACACCGGACGGCGTACCAGCAGGTAAAAGTCGAAGTAATTAAATAAATACAAAAAGAAGTAATTGAATAAACACAAAAATAATGGCTGGGGAATAAAAAAATAATAAGTTTTAATAATAATTTGTTTTGTTTTTTTGTTATAACATGAATTTCACTCTCTCTCTCTCTACCCGTATATATATATATATATATATATATATATATATATTTTTTTTTTTTTATTTTTTTTTATTTATTTTTTTAATTTTTTTTTTAAGCATTTTTGAAGGTGCGCCTCTACTTCGCACTTTTTTTTAAGCATTTTTGAAGGTGCGCCGCTACTTCGCGGATTTTCAGTTTTCGCGGGTGGTCTCGGTCCCCATTAACCGCGATAACCGAGGGTTCACTGTACATGATTGTGCTAGATCCATGGTTGAGATTCTCTATCATGGATGTCAAACCTTTTGCAAAGATTTGAGGGAGGTGAAAATGTGTGTGGGAGGCCGACCATTCAGTTTCCATCCATCCATCCATCCATCCATCATCTGTACCGCTTCTCCTCACTAGGGTCGCGGGGGGTGCTGGAGCCTATCCCAGCTCGCTTTGGGCAGTAGGCGGGGGACACCCTGAACTGGTTGCCAGCCAATCGCAGGGCACACAAAGACGAACAACCATCCGCGCTCACACTCATACCTAGGGGCAATTTAGAGTGTTCAATCGGCCTGCCATGCATGTTTTTGGAATGTGGGAGGAAACCGGAGTACCCGGAGGAAACCCACGCAGGCACGGGGAGAACATGCAAACTCCACACAGGATGGCCGAAGCTGGGATTGAACCCACGCCCGATGCTGTCTCTCACTGTGAGGCATTCAGTTTCCAGTTGCTTTTAATTTTTCACGGTGTTCGTTACCAGTCACCTTGTCATAGTTGTCATGTTTCATCTGGTAGTGACTATAGATTTCTTTGAAAAGTGAACTAGGCAGACGCGGTTGTTATGTATTTCAGTGAAAAAAAAAAGATTTCGA
This sequence comes from Idiotropiscis lumnitzeri, assembly GCF_059441095.1. Lineage (NCBI taxonomy): Eukaryota > Metazoa > Chordata > Actinopteri > Syngnathiformes > Syngnathidae > Idiotropiscis > Idiotropiscis lumnitzeri. Next base: position 4,086,267 of record NC_142395.1, on the reverse strand, counting down.
CTTGCCATGGAAGCAACAGCCGTCTCTGTCCACTTTCTTTTTCTTCGCTACAATCTCCATTTTTAAAATGGTCTGCAAAGGGCCACACAAAGGTCATGCAGCAACCGCCTGTGAGTGGGGCCACAGGACCGCTGCCATAATCTGGTGAAATAGAAAATATGTTGGATGGTTGTTCGTCTCTATGTGCCCTGCAATTGGCTGGCAACCAGTTCAGGGTGTCCCCCGCCTACTGCCCGAAGATAGCTGGGATAGGCTCCAGCGCCCCCTACGACCCTAGTGAGGAGAAGCGGTATAGATAATGGATGGCTGGATGGGTGGATGTATTTTCTACTGTCGTCAACTGTTCTGATCTATGGCAGAATCAGTGGAAATTTGAACACGGTCCGCATTTGGTCCTCATGCCAGACTTTGGACATGGCTGTGCTGTATGATGCTCTCTGTTTTAAATGCTTTGCAAACATCTTTGGCATCCATACGCAATTACAAACCTCTTGAGGTGGCATGAATAATTTGTGGATCAATGGGCTTCAGAAGTAACTTTTTTTTACCATTACCAAATGTGGCTGGTGACTCTCTAAAGTGACCAGTTTGGTGGGGACAACAAATGTTTAATATCAACAATATTTAGACTAGACAAATCAAATTCTTTGAAACACTATAATTATGTACTGTAAGTTCCTTTTGGATTGGATGGTTCATAAAGCTAGTTACTTAAAAGTAAAAAAAAGGTGCAAATGTATAAATTTGAGTATGATTTCCTTCTTTAAAGAAAAAAGTTTAGGAGGGCCAGTGGTCCCCCTATGGGGAGCCGCATGTGAAAAGCCAGATGAGCCCCCACTCTGATATAACAATTTTTCGTAACCCGACATTTTTTGTGTGCATGTTTGCAGGGTGCATCTGACTGTTAAATGGATAAATAAATAAAGTTACTAGTTACCTGTTAAAAAATTTAGTTATTAATGTAATCAAATTGCCGTATTATTAGAGTAATGTTGCTTGAAGACATTTAATTACTTTTCGATTGCTCCAATACCAGATATGTTGAAAGAAATTAATACAACACAAGAACACATCAATATGATGTTTATTTTGATATATTTTTCTTCCACCTCATGGCTGTTTAATATGCATGGTTTTGGAATACTTTTGCTCTGCGGGACATAGATCTGACCGTCATCCGCGCAGCAATGAAACAAAATACCTTGTTTTCGTGGGATGGAACCTAGGGGCAGCAAGTATAACAAAAACGGCAAGGACCCCAAAACGGAACCTTGTGGAACACCACACAACAAAGGGGCAGAGCAGGAACACAGAAGGCCCTGCCTGTCAAATAAGATCTAAACCATTCCCGAGCACTACCACTAATGCCAACCTGAATACTGTCGTCCACTGTGTCAAACGCTGCAGGTAGATCTAACAAGACAAGGCATACAGAGTGTCGTTTGCCTGGAGAATATAATTTAATACTCGTAACAGGACTGACTCTGTGCTATGCATTTTCTTGAATCCTGACTGGAAAAGTTCCATAAGGTGTTGTGTTCATCCAAAAAATATCTTACCTTCATGTGCAGCACCTTTCCCGAATTTTTGAAAGAAAAGGAAATCCTGGAAATGGGTCTAAAATTCATCCGCAACCCTTGATCAAGGCTAGGTTGATCAAGTTGGGGTTGCACCACAGTATGTTTAAAATGTTGGGGGATAATGGCCAAATGCAGTTACCGTGAAGGCCCTCTAACCTCAGTAGCTTGGATTGGCCCCCGAACGAGGGCCAATTATTTTATAAACTAGTTAAGCGAGAATAATGTGATGAACCTCTCATCATTGCCTCTCGCGGGCATGGGGCTAGTGACAATCATTCAATTCGACTCACTTTTCTGGCGAGATAACAAATCTGATCTATGCTCTTCTTTTTAATCTATTAATTGCCTCATCCTAGTTTCATTGGAGCCAACATGTATATTATATCCAAGTGGCTAGTGGTGCTAGCCTTTCGCTGGTGTCTCGACCTGTTGCTTCCCTGAGAGAGTAGCCCCAGGTATACACATTACTGTGGCTGGGTTTTTTGGCTTAACGTTATAAGTGACGTTCTCAAAACTACAAAACTACTACTTCCGACCGAAACAGGAGCTAATAAATAAAGAAAGACCATTGCCGCTGATTAAAAATCTGCTGCAAACCTCAAGTCTGAAAATGTCACTTCAACTGTTTTTAATGTAAGCTCTATATACAGTGATCCCTCGTTTGTCGCGGGAGTTGCGTTCCATAAATAACCCTCGATAAGTGAAATCCGTGAAGTAGTCAGATTAATTTTTCTTAAATTATTTTACAAAAATTGCATTTGATATGATGCGTTGTTGTGGTTTGTTTGTGCGTGTAGATGGGACGTTGTGGTCCTGCAGTGCCACTTTGTGGCATTGCTGCGTTTGTTTTAAGCATGTTATTTCTTCTCTCTTTTTTTTTGTTATTCAACTTCCGGGTTGCTTCACTTTGAGACGTGTGTTCATATGTTGACAGAGGAGCGGTAAAAAAGCCATCTATATTAACACACACGAGGTATAGAGCATTAATGTATAATGTATTGTGGTTTAACATTAGGTGATTTTGCTTTCGTTTTTGCTGTGTTGCCTAAACTATTTACCATCCCCCCATCATCACAAACCGCTTTTTGGGTGTGGAAATAGCAACCGCACATGACTCCTTCATACAATCAGACTTCAGGTTCGACTGAGTGACTTAGTAAGTGAGCAGCATGGTGTGCCGCTGCATTTACGCATGACACACTCGCCCAAGCAGAAGAAAAAGTAGTTCCCTCCAATCGTGTATAATTCTTCGGCAATATCTAAATGGGTTACAGATTTTCTCCAGTGTTCCTGTTGCAGAAATACTCAATGACTAAAATATCAAAAACAGTCAAGATTTTTGATCAAAGAATTTATCATTCTCCATAAAGATCTGTGATCTGAGGTATTTTTATTTCAGTATCGATCTTCACATCATTACTCTCATTACAACTCTCAAGAAGATTGATTGCTTTGCTAATCTCAATTAGCAACTGCCTAATCATCGACTGCGCTGTTGGTTTCTGATACATCGACGTTCATTTACCTTTGACCATGTTATTTGTGGAGCCTTCACCAGGATCTAAAGATACATCAGCTGAGAATCTATTGTTTTTACAGCTACAATTAGAACTCATGAATATCAGTGTAGCTCTGGAAAAACAAAAGGGAATGGAGAGGATTAAAGTATTTTTCTATAGTTCATCATATCATATTTCTTCTTTCTAGACTTGCTGGGTTTATGAGCATTAAGCAGTGGAAATGCCGGTGTACCCCTCCTTCCAATTCTAAGCCTTGCACATGTTATCCTCACTTTACATTTATATATGTATATATTAGTGCTGTCAAGTGATTAATTTTTTTAACTAATTAATCACAAAAAATTCCATGATTCATTGTGATTAATCACATTTTTCAACTACTATTTTTTGCGAAGCTTATAACAGATATTTACTTGAATAATATCTTGGAATTGATGCAAAATCACCAAATATGAGGTATATTTAATTCAAAGACTGTTCGAATAGCTTTCTTGGATTCGTGAATACGATCTAAATGGAGACATTGTTGCAGACGTTTATTTTCGAAACATTTCTCATAACTGCCCAAAAGCGCCACACTCCAGCAGTGTTGGTTTGCAAGGCCCAGTGGTAGCTTAAACACAGTTTTTTGTTCTGAGACGTGCTAAAGACAGCTAATCTGGCACAATATTTGCAAAGTATGCAAATTATTTTTTAAGTAAATCAAACTGAGTTAACTGAGTTAAAATATTTAACTGAGTTAAATTTTGTTCATATATATATCTATATATATATATAAATATATATAACTGTTTGAGGGGGCGTTTTTTTTTTTTTTTTTTGCATCTTTCAAATTCAAATCTTAAAAATTATTATTATTATTATATTATTATTAAATTTGACTTATGGTGAGTCTTTTTCATCATCTCTCTTATTTACACTTGTTATACTATCTGTAATGTCCCTACATTTTCTTTTTACTTGTTTCTGATTTAACACTTAGACATACCTTCCCCCCCCAAAAAATCTATATGCATTTAATTCATCATAGTTACACTTTTGCGATAACAGGCACTAGAACAATTTCTTAATTTTTCTAAGATTAAAATCTTAGATTGAGGATCTCAAAAGGCAGCACAGTGTAAACTAGTGAACTAGCAAACTACTCCCTAAACTTCAATAGCTGCAAGTGATCCTGATGGACTCGTTTTTTTTGTTCCTTCCTGTCAGCAGAAGAAATCTCCACTTCAAATAAAAATGGCTTAATTTAATAAGAGTGTTGAATGAAATCGTTCCCTTTTCTGAAAATTGTCAAAGGATGCAATCTGGTAGAAAATGTAAAAAAATAGATAAATACACATGTTCAAGTGTTCAGTCTTGAATAAAACTAATTTCATCCAAATTGCATGATTTGTGCAGTGCATATCAAGGGTTCAAGTTTAAATTGTCCAATATTTGATGAAAACAGTAGTGACGTACTTAAAAAGATGGAATGGAAAATTACAAAATTAGTCAATGATGTCCACCCTTGGTTTAGTTTTAATTAATTTGCATTAACACAGCTAAATTGGTTAAAGAAAGAAAGAACGTACGAACGAATGAAAGAAACGAACGAACAAACAAACAAGCGAAGAAGCAAACTAAAAGACAAAAAATGGCCAAGATATATCACAAAGGTATAACATGGCGCTGTGCACTTAGTTGTATCCTTCTCCTTCTTTCTAAATATTGAAACTCTGCAGGTATGAGAAATGCCACTGTGTTTAATGTGTTTTTAAATAATGTTTCTTGTTCTCCTTCCCAGATGAAAAGATGCACCCTACCTGAGTTGCCATCTACACTCTTCTCTCTCACCCAGTACCCTTGACCTTTGGCCGTCATAGCTCGCAGTCACCATCCCATCATGACATTGCTGTGCCGTGGACGCCTCAAGCTTTTAGTAGCATCTTTAACGACCATTGTGCTCCTTACTGGGCTATACCTGCTGTCTGAGAACCTGGAGAGTGAGTACAAATTTACACAGAAAATCGCAGTATGGGCAAATTGTTTCAGGGTATTAAGTAGTGGAGACTTGTTATTGAGATATGATCAAATCATACGAATGAAACATATGAGAACAGAAACATTTCTACGGTATGGTTTGATATGGTATGGTATGGTATGGTATGGTATAGTATGGTATGGTATGGTATGGTATGGTATGGTATGGTATGGTATGGTATGGTATGGTATGGTAGGGCTTATGGGCCCAATTCAGTTGAGTTTGAATTTTCCTTTCTAGTATCATTGGCAGCTATTTAAGTCGAGCAAATTGCAGTCAGCACTATATTGTAATTTGAACCATGAAAGCATAATCAGCAGTGGCATTATTCTTTAATCAGTCACACATACACATGCACGAATAAATTGTCAGAATGAGATTAGTTATTGCCGTATAACCGCTCTTCTTACATATTCTTGTGGAGTTGCATCTGGTTAAACCAGAGATAGGCAACCCGTGGCCTATGGGCACACTATGGGTTAATCAATTCAATAAATTAATAAATAAAATAATACTTTTTTTTTAAACAAACTCCTCGAAAAATCATTCAAACGTTCAATAAATGTTTTCAATGAAAAATGAGAAAGTTGTGTGGGTCTTATCCTGGGAAATCGCCAATCACCACCATATATGTGTTACGCACGGTGGGTATGTCCGATGCCAGGATAATCGTCGTGCCTTGCATGTGTAACAAAGTGCTGACGGAATTAACTTAAGCGCCAACGGGACGATATGCCTCATAGTTCATGCACCAAGCCTCCTTTGAAACCTTTGTCTCTGCACTCCTTACTGACCATTGGGACAACAGAGTGCAGTCTGTAAACGCCTTTAATTCATCAACAAAATAATTCCTTATCCTCTTTTCTCTTTTCACAGATGGTAGGTCCCTGTTCCTTCCTCCCTGTTTGGTGGACACAACAGCATCTCAGTTCTTGGAACGGGCCATCCTTGAGGCACGGGTTCGCGAGGTGGAAGAAGAGAACAGGCAGATGAGACTACATCTTAGCCAGTCACAGAGCACTGCTACCCAGTCAGCTGAGAGAAACTATGGCAACCAGCAATGGGGTGCCTCTGCTGACACTGGACCAGATGACGCATACATCACAGAGGAAGAGAAGAACAACCACACTGAGTGTTCCAGATTGCCTGCTGTCCAGAAGTGTGAGGTAAAGAAAATCATGTACTTTTTCCCAGAATAAAAGTCTAAGGTTTTCAAGGGTCTTTTAGTGTTTCCTAAAAGCCAGAAAGTTGCCATTTGAAATGACTATAGTTTTGTGTCCCATATTTTTTGCGGGGGAATGTAAAAATGACGCTGGTTGCTGGGTGCCTCTTCCAAATGATGCAAGTCTATCTCCAAGTATGATAAAAGCGCAAGTGCTTTGCTGACGAATAGCCTGAAGCCTTGAGTCGGCAGTCAATTAGCAAACTGACTGCAAATGTCGTGCATTTCGTCGCTGGAATGGATGCCCATTTTTGGGCCGGAGGACACTGGATGAGAATTTTTTTTTTAAAAGGACGGATTAGGCAAGGGTGGCACGGTGGTGGACCGGTTAGCACGATCGCCTCATGGTGCAGAGATCATGGGTTCGATTCTGGCTCCGGCCTTCCTGTGTGGCGTTTGCATGTTCTCCCCATACCTGCGTGGGTTTCCTCCAGGTACTCTGGTTTCTTCCCACATTACAAAAAACATGCGTGGCAGGTTGATTGGACACTCTAAATTGCCCCTGGGTATGAGTGTGAGTGCGGATGGTTGTTTGTCTTTGTGTGGCAGGCAACTAGTTCAGGGTGTCCCTCGCCTACTGCCCAAAGCCAGCTGGGATAGGCTCCCGTAACCCTTGCGAGGAGAAGCGGTACAGACGGATGGTTGGATGGATGGATGGATTACGCAAGGCCAAAAGTGGGTTTTTGTTTGTTTCTTTGAGTACCATGTGCACAGAAATCAAATATTTGCACTCGGGGCAGACTGAAATCTTATGTTCTCTCTCCTTCTCTCTCTCTCTCTCTCTCTCTCTCTCTCAGGGATATGCACACTGTTTGAAGAAGCAATTGAGAACCAAAATAAGCATCTTAAGTTGCGTTTAATTTGAGCAAGGAGATAAAGTCCAATAATTAAACATGGAGTTGGGAACATAATGATATGGGGCTGTTTCTCTTCCTCTGGTTGTGGTGAGCCTGTCTGTGTACAAGATACTATGGATAGTGAAATACGTTGACATCCTGAAGAGGAACCTCTTCAAGTCTACAAAAAGCCTGAACCTTGAGAGGAGGTTCACCTTTCAATGGGATAATGTTCCAAAACATAGAGCTTGAGTGACACAAAAATGGCTCAAGAAGAAAAAGTGAAGGTTCTAGACTGGCCAAATCGAAGCCCCTGTCTTAACCCAGTCGAAAACCGTGAACCAAAGATCACCAAGGAACATAACTCAGCTGAAGCAGTATTACAAAGGGGAAACAATATTGTGCAAAACTCATTGTTGGCTCCCCAAAGTGATGAAGACGCGTTGCCAAAGGTGCTGCAACCAAGGTGTCATGACCCGTCTCGGTCATGTCAGTGTTTTTGTTATTGTTTTGTCAGCTGTGTAGGGCGTCTCCCCTCAGCACTCATTCCCCACCAGCCACGCACCTGTTCCCCGTTTACCGTCACACACCTGATTCCCAACTGCTCCCCCAAATTACCGGACTATTTAACCACCCCTTGCCGACAGCTCTGCGTCGGAACATTGCTCCTGCTACGCCCGCGATACGCGATTGCCCCTCTCACGGAGATTACCACCCTCGCCTTGTCTGCTCCATTGAGGACTGTCACGGACGCTCCCCGATCTCGTTCTTGCTCACGTTCACGTTCCTCAGTATTTGTCACTCTCTTTGTTCCTCGTTCTCGACCCAGTGTAGTCACGTTTTAGGTTGCCCCTTTGTTATTTTTTGCACCCTGCCACGTTGTTTGTCTTTGTTTGATTCAGTTAATAAACTCCCTTTAAGCTACCCTTTTCCCCTGCTTCCTCGCACCTTGGGTCCTTCCCCAACTCGCCGACCGGCGATCCTGACACAAGGACTGACTATGACTTGATGACTTGGTGTGAATACTTTTGCAACAATGAAACACAGACTTATGCAATATCTCCAGTAAAGAGCACTTATGAACAAACACATTGTTGTGTTTGTGCTATTTCTTAACATGTGAACAGGTGAAACACACATTTCTTTTGTTCTGTGCTCAGAAATAGAGTGTTGCTCAAAGGTATGAATACTTTTGCAACCCATTGTATATTTTAGCAAACATTTTCTGGGTCATATTTATGTCATTGGACAAATTCACACAAGCATTACCTGGAGGTGTGTGTAGTAAGATTTCACCACAACGCAGCAATGAATAGTATAATGCACACGAAAATCAAAGCAACTCAATGCGATGAATATTAGAGAGTTGCTTTACAATTCCATTGACATTTTGAGGAGGTAATTCATTTTTGTGTCATGTTTGTGTTTGCAATTCCCGAGAGAGCAAGAGTATACACGTGTACATACTGAATATACACTCTGTGACATCTAAAGTTTCATGTTTCCACAGGTAATTCATGTCGCCTGTGTTTGTGCTGGACACAAAGCGAGTAGAGACACGGTCACATTGGTCAAGTCTGTCCTCTTCCACAGGTGAGACATGTATTATTTATTTTCAGAACATTCGTAATGGGTGTCATTCATCTAGCATGGAAAAAAATGACTGAAATCTGAAAACAAAAAAATTATTTGAACATTTTAAATGTTCGTGAAGTATCGATCTGGACTTGAGCCTAAAATTTCAAGCTAAGACTAATTTCAAGTAATGACTTACATGCTGCAAGCCCCACACCCACAATGGTCAATGGCAGCCATGTTTTTCGAAGTGACAGTACTCATAATCTAAGAGACATTGTGTGTCACTCCTTAAGGCTGTCTTCCAAGTTTAGTCGTGACATTTGAAAATACCACAAGGTAGTATTACACGATCATATATACAAGTGACTTTCGGCCTTTCTCTGTCAGGGGTCGCCACAGTGAGTCACTTGCATGACAAAATTGTATGAACATGAGATCAAATTGCAGGGTTCGATTCCTGCTCCGGCCTTCCTGTCTGGAGTTTGCATGCACCTAGCCTCTATTCCCAGGGGTGTCAAACTTTAGTCCTCGAGGGCCGGTGTCCAACACGCCTGATTCAAATGAACAGGATACTTATCAGGCTTCTTCAGAGCTTCCTGATTTGCTGATCATTTGAATCAGGTGGGTTGCAGCCGGGAGAGCTAGGAAAGTCCCTCCAGGGCTGGATCTCGACACCACTGTGTCTATTCTATTAGCCCTGACCGTGTGCCAGCTAGCACTAAACAACTTGTCAAACATAGCTAACAACCTGGCTTCTAGCATTGTTGTTTGGTCCGACAGCCAGCTCTACAGAGAGCGTTTCAACCCACAACTCAAAACATGTCATTGCACTAAAGTACGTCTTGTTTGTCATGAACGCGTATTTCAAGTGGGAAGGGACAAGAAAAGACGTAAGGGGTGGTATCGGGATTGGGCCAAAATTGTCCCTAGGTATGATTGTGAGCGTATATGGTTGTTTGACTTTATGTGCCCTGCGATTGGCTGGCAACCAGTTCAGGGTGTACCCCGTCTTGAGAGTGTAGACAGCTGGGATAGGCTCCAGCATGCCTGCAACCCGTATGAGGAGAAGCGGCTCAAATAATGGATGGGTGGTTGAATGTGGATGGATTATTCTATGGTGCATAGACCGTTTTTTAAACTACATTGCGCTGGAATTAAAAGTGAAGGTTATCACAGGCTTTTGAGAAGAAGGCTATTGCTTTACAAAATCTTTGATTTGAATGGTGTGCACAAATGTGGCGACTCTGTAGGTTGTGCTAATTTGTTATGAGGATATGATCAGATACAATAAATTTTCTAAAAATTGTCTCATGATTAATGATCAGGTCAGCGAGTTATGGTCAATCAGCTGCAAAAATGTTGTTTTGGTCAATGTGTTGAAACCAATTTGGCTCAAACATTCTGCAATGTTTTTTTGAAAGAAATTAGATTAATTCCATATTATTTTCACTTAATTGAGCAGAGTTTTTCCCCACCTCAATTTTCCAGGCGAAACCCTCTTCAATTTCATTTTATCACTGATGCTGTGGCCAACCAAACTTTGAGCTCCTTGTTTCATTCCTGGATGATCCCCTCTGTGCAAGTTAGCTTTTATGATGCAGAAGAACTCAAGGTAAGAGTATGCTAGGCACGCACAACTGTCAACCTTTGTCCCAACAGTTGTCCAATGCCCTTGTCCTACAATGCCCTTGCCTTCTCATGTTAGTAAAACAGAGTCACTCCCATTAACATATCAAAAGAAAATCTGTCCAAGGGAGCTGATTCAAGGTTGATAAATGTGTTCTTGTACAAAAATGAATTAAGTGAAAAACGTCAATATAAAAACTCAACAGTGAAGATAACGCTAATACATGAGGTCGCAACCTTTACGTGTGAAATCAGATTTGTCTCAATTAATATTGTTTGCCAGTGGAATATTGGACTTGGACGTGTCTGAATAAATGCATGTTCCTTCAAGATTAGGTGGAGGATAATTATCAGTTTAACCCAGCGACAAGCAGTGAGGTTCATGACTAGTGAGGCACTACTCCTATACAATACCACACAATACAACTATTTATGTAGCCCATTTCACAACAGCTAAAGCTGTGACAAAACAATTTCCATGTGGTGTAAAATAAATTAGCAGGAAGTTAGAACACAAGAACCTGAAATAGACGATTAACTTAAATTTCAGCTTTGACACTAATTGAAACATATTTCAAATAAGGCCAAATTGTTTTTCAAAGCTTTTAATTATGTTTCCATCAATTCCACATCATCCAACTATGTGATTGCAAGAAAAACAAAAGATCAAGTTCATTGTTTTTGAGTTTTTATTTCAGTTCTTTTTGCAGATCTCTCTTTTTTTGAGTAAAAAAACACATGGTCTTTCCTAAGTAGTTAATGTTATGAAAGCCTAAATTAACTAACCAAAGCCTGTGGTAGGATAACTACATGTCTGATGTTTCTAACAAACCAATCCATGTCAAAATCGGTAGAAAATTGAATGACTGAAATGAATTTATGGGAACCAAACACAGTTATCTCAATACAAGTAAATGAAAAGCTTCTCACAGCTCATCCTCAACCAGCCGAAGCTTCCTCTAATGCAGGGGTCACTGATTCTGGTCTTCGAGGGCCCCTGTCCTGCATGTTTTAGATGTGTCCTTCCTCCAGCACACCTGATTCTAATGATGAGCTTGCTGATAAGTTGATCATTTGAATCAGGTGTGTTGGAGGACCAGCGTTTGTGGCCCTTGCTCTAGTGCACAGGTGTCAAACTCAAGGCCCGGAGGCCAGATCTGGCCCGCGACCTCATTTTATGTGGCCCGCAAAGGTCAAATCATATGCTTCAACTTCCTGTTTCTAGAACACTTTCTTTACTTTTAACATCGCGATATGCGATTTGCCATTTATTCGTTACCAATCCCCCCCTTTAAAATTAATTGAGGAATTGTTGAACAAACAATTACTAACTGGGTTCTGATTTCAAAACTGGCTTTCCACCCATTTGTTGTTTATAAGTGATAATGTAAGGTAATCATACATTTATATGTGTTCACATGTCGTAACGGCCCTCTGAGGGAAACCAGAACTACGATGTGGCCCATCCACAAAAATGAGTTTGACACCCCTGCTCTAGTGGTAATGTTTGTCTATGGGCTTCTTCTGCACATTGCGCCAATGGAGCAAAGTCCTGCCACATGCAAGCAGTGCCACAGTACTTTCTGGGCTCTCGCTTTTCTGGGTGTAAGAGTGACTAAATATGTCACAAACATTGATGAAATATATTACACAGACCAGTGAACGTCAGCATGTGTGGTAAGTGTGTGATAAAACATGTTTATTGGTGATAGAATGACAAACAACAACATCATTTGTGTGAGTCTATGCGCCAACGGCCTGAGCAGGCAATGAATGTGTGCGTGGTCACTGGAAGCATAGACTGTGCAAAGCTTCACTTCACTTCCTGCCCATGTATTTGAAGGTGGAAATATGCACATTCAGATCTGTTAATGATTTTTGTTCTGCTTGGCTGTCGACATAGGCGGACGCTTCTGCTTATTCTCCTCTCCTCCTGTGTCTTCCCTGCTGTCCTTGTAGTCTTGTGTCTTAACTAATACCCCGGCCCGCTGCATTTCTTCCAAAAATCTAACTATGGATTTGTTTAGCTTGTCTCTTGCCACAATTGATTTTCTTGAGACACTGTGCAAATTGGTCAACAACGTGGAGATGTTGGTGAATCGTCTTGAAGAATTGGTTGCCAATTCAGCTAACTGAGAGGCCCCAAAAGAACTCAAGGTTAACTGCAATTACTTCAGCCTCTTACCAAGACAACCGTTATCAGGACTTTCACCTGAAAGTGATGCTGTCCGATGCTTGTCCTTCACCTCCCACATCCTCGTGTGTCCTATGTTTTTGTTTAGGTAGCCATGGCTGCCTTTTGCATGCTGGCTGGGACATCGGCACCGACTTGACGCTACACAATTCACTACTCCACACAATGCATACACATTTCTGACTTGTCACCACGCCTTTGTGGGCTTTCCCACGCCCGCCCCCTCCCCGTAATGGCCAAGGTAGACTGCTAATGTGCTAGCCTTGAAATGGCTGAACTGATAGATGGGCTGCCTGGTTGTCACATAACACAGAACTAAATTTCAACATAATTTATTAATTAGAATGAATGAAATAATTTACTATGTTTACATGCTGTCATCCATCCATATAAATGCACACAATAATTTTAAAATTCAGTCCTGGGGTACTCCTTTTGTAACCCGATTATGTGTGCATATATACACTAATCGGAATACCCTGATTGCACAAGACACGTTGCGCATGCTCAACCGCAAGGAGTCTAAAAAGTGTTTGACTGGCTGCTGTTTTCCACGTAACTCACCGGAAATAAACAATATATGTGTTTGTGTTTTAATTTCCGGCTAATTTATATGACATCATATGAATAGCACCAGCTGTTGTGAAATGCGCGCTATAAATAAAGTTGTATTGTATTGTTAAAAAATGGCAAAAGCAAGAGTATGTACGACACCACACTTTTGGAGTGAGGCGGTAGAAAGGAAGGAAGCGGAAGAACAAGCAGCGATGAGGTATAATTGTGTCACATGTAAACAGACTCAGCACTGACAAAAGATCATTCCAAAAATTCCTAATAAATGACAAAATTGGCCAAGTAAATAAAATATTTCAAATAAACAATTTAGTTAATATACCTTATTTGTATGTATATGTGAACTGTTTTATGCAACTCCATTATATAGTGAAAGTAGTACTCAAAAAGACACTTTTGCAGCATACTTTGGAACACATTAAGGGGAAGGGATGACACAAAATGGAAAAATATCTTCCAAGGTTGAATTTCTGCTCTCTTTCTCTCCTTTGTGTCTATGCTTGCGTGCGTGGGTGATCGAGTGCATGTTTGTAGTTGTGTCTGTGACATCTTTTGATGCATTCACACCATCACATTCTCCTTCCTTGCTAATCTTTACGCTGTATGAAAAGGCCTTTGTGCTGAGAGCTGCTTAGACCTGCAGCGGCTTTCCATTAACGCTCATTAAACTGAAAAAAATCAGCCAAGACTTAAAGCCAATTATATTTGCATGCTTGTATACAGATCCGAGTACTGAATGAAGAAAGTTCATTAAAGCGAGCTATTTGTAGACATGCACATAGAGCGTTTCTGTAAATGTTTTCCATTTGAAAATATTTTGTTTAACCTCAGTTTTTCGGCCACGCTGTACATTTCTCAGTTGCGGCCAACAAGTGCATTTTTTGTTTCAGCCCGCAAGACTTACAAGACACAAAAGAAAAATCACGATGGGTACACGCTCCATTGGATAAAAGAGCACTAATCGGGGTTATCTTCATGTCGTTAGTTTTGATAGACCAATCGCCGCTTGCCGTTACAGATTTGGACCAGCAGCAGCGTGACCATGGAATGGAAGCAATGCAAAGTGATTTTTAATCAGATTATTATGCTCTGTAATATGCAGACAACAACTGTGTGCTCGTGAAAACTTTATTCATCATAGAAGTTTGAGGACAATATGAACTAACACCATGACACTTTACAGCACCGTGTCATAACACTTGTTGCAATACGGAATATAACATACTCCTTAACGCTAACTAAATTTTTATTTGTCTGTTAAGCAGTCCATCAAAAAGTCTTCATATGAAAATTGTCAGTGGGACTAAGAAAATTGGGACCTTCTCCTATGTTACCAAAAAAAACAAGTAAAATAACATTTCATTTTGTACATTGTTGAGTAAGTAAATATATTTATAATTTGGTCATTTATTTATTTGCTGAGGCATTAATATTAATCTGTGCAACTACAATGCCTCGATTTTTGTGAGGTTAGTGCACACTACAAATCATAGCCATGAATACAATTGTACATTATAAAGACACTAAATATGAAGTAATAGCAAAGTGAACCTATCATATCGGTACCTGTTCTCACAGAACAACCACAACTTAGCTGTTAGGCCACCACGCAAAAAGGCTTCAAACAAAATTTGTTTTGCAGCATTCAATAAGTAGTGTGTATAAAGAATAAAAGTGTAAAGGCAATTAAGTATCAAAATAATGAAATACTCTGTATGCTCGCTGCCATATTGGACATTTGTGACAATTGGTAATGGTTTTTGTGCATTAAGTGACGTAATGTTTTCTCTCTAGAAGGCAACTCGGAGAGGCAGCATTACGGCGTGAATAGAATAAAAAATATTGCAAATTTTGTTCTAATATTTCTAGAAAATGATTATGACATGCCTACACATCCACATACTGAAAATTTGGGTGACAACCGCTTTTCGGATGAAGATGAAATCTAACGGTTAGGAGTATAATCTAAATTATAGGAATACTTGACGATGCCTTACGTCATTTTTATAGCACAATACAGCAGGAAGCATGTCCAAAATGAACAGTCTCGTGTCATAGGAATCATGCAAAGCGGTCCAAAATGTCCAATATGGATAGAATTATTTTGGTGCTTAATCCTTTTTTCAGGGAATTAAATGCCATTGACGTTTGTACTTTCATTCCTTTTACACACTGACTAATTGAATGTTGGAATATTAATTTTGACTGGTGTGTTCCTTTAATATACATTTGTCAAAGAGTCTGAATGTTCAGATATCAAAAATGCTCAAGTTTGGTACTTTTGGTGTGTGTGCTCCTAACTCACCATTGCTTGACTGTTCTGTTTCAGTCCGATGTGTCATGGATACCAAACAGTCATTACTCAGGAATTAACGGCTTGATGAAGCTGACTCTAACCAAAGCCCTGCCACATGACTTGTCAAAGGTCATTGTCCTGGACACAGATATCACATTTGCCACGGATATTGCTGAGCTTTGGGGTATTTTCAGAAAGTTTACTGGTAAGACATTGGGAATTTTATATGCAAAAAAAAATGTACATTGTACTGTTTTTGCTGAACAAGACGCAAATAAATCTTGTGCTGCTGCTATCAGAGTCATGCAGCTCAAAGCACTACCGTGTAGTCCCTTCCAGCTCGATAACAGTCTGATGAGGTGTCTCCCGTTTTTCACATTGTGATCAAATTATGATTTGTGTCAGATATTTTATTGACAGCTGTATGTGTCACACACAAGATTTTTAAAGAGCTCAGCGTAAGACACAATAAATTCCAAAGAAATTGAATGTGTGTTATCACAATGTACTGTTTGCAACTGAAAGATTATTCAAAGTGATTATTTCATTTAGGCTCCTCAATCAACCCAAATGTATCTGGGTTAAGATCAAATGATGGTCATATAATAATTAATGTGTCTGCATGTTGCAGCTCCAGCTGTTGTGAAATGCGCTATATAAATAAAGTTGTATTGTATTGTATTGTATGCAACAAGTTTGGTTGATTATCTCTTGCTTCATGCGTCCAAAGACAAACAGGTCATTGGTCTTGTGGAGAACCAGAGTGATTGGTACCTTGGAAACCTGTGGAAGAATCATAAACCGTGGCCTGCACTTGGTCGAGGCTTCAACACAGGTAGGATTCTGATATAAGGTAGCAGTTTGCTACCCACTGCACCATCGATCTACAGCAGAGGTTCCAAACTCAATTTGGAGGTGCAGGTCGCTGGACAGAATCTGGGTGTGTCTGGGCTGCACCATGTATTCCACGAAAAAAGGGGTTCATGTAGAAGTGCAACTAATCCAATCTTTTCAATCTTTCTTCAAGGTAGTTCAGAACATAACAAGTCATCAAAAATACATTTTTAATAGATTTAAACCACTTACATATTCATTGAAATATAAAAATAAAAGAATCGCTTCGCAATACCAGGTTGATACAACATAAATGCAGATGTTGAAAATAAAACTGATCACAAAAGGAATTGTAATGCTTGCAATGTGGCAATCAAAAATAAACACATCTTTATTTCAAGACTGCCAACCAGACAGTGATGCATAATCACAAATTTGCGCCTATGAACACGCCCCAAATTATATGGTTGCTGGGTGAAAGGCATGGTCCTAATGTCCACCACAACAGTCAAATTTAAAGTACATGTAGTTATTTTCTTTTTTATATAGTTCTAGCAGTAAAAAAAACTCAGAAAACAAGACAAAAATGTAGTTAAAGGAGAAATCAACCCCAAAAAAATCTGAGCAAGAATATGTTCTATGCACTTTTAGTTGTCTAAACATGGCATTCTGGTTAATATTGTGTTTATCGAAATATGAGTTAAGCAGTGAAATCCACCTGTTTTCAGAACATGACCGTGACTGGACTTCAGAATTGTGTTTTGCTGAAAGCACTCATGAGCCTGAGCTATAGTAGCCCATAAGTGATTGAAAAGAACACACACCCACGCACGCACATCCCCCCCCCCCCCACCTCCCCCCACACACAGAAAACATCCAGTGCAAAAACACGGCAAAAAGATGTGGGCTGTACGCGCTAACATTAAATTCTAGAAGTAGGGGGCCGCAAAATATTGTCCTATGGGCCACAAATGGCCCCGGGCTGCAAATTTGAGACCTCTTTTCTACAGCATTGCACACTCACAGTGAGTCCTAAAATTAATTAGCGAATTACAAGTTATTTTTCTCATGTTTCATATGCAAAATTAGGTGTAATTCTCCTACACCTGGAGCGACTGCGCCAAATTGGATGGGAGCAGATGTGGCGTCTGACAGCAGAGAGAGAGTTAATGAGCATGCTCAGTACATCACTGGCTGATCAGGTAAAGACAGAAAAATGTGCTCTTGCATTTACCTAATTGAGACTTATGATAATATTGAGACAGAGACTTGTGCTTTCAGGACATCTTCAATGCATTTATAAAGCAGAACCCAGTCTTGGTCCACCAGTTGCCCTGCTTCTGGAACGTTCAGCTGTCTGATCACACTCGCTCCGAGCTGTGCTACACTGATGTTTCCGACCTCAAGGTATGCTCACGCAAAATTGGCTGAGAGGCCAATCACTCTTACAGAAGGAAATATAGAATGCAAAATTAAAAACCCTTCCCAGATGTTTCAAGATCATATGTTACATGCTTTCAACAGGCTAAGCAATTACTGTTTAACTAGGGGCGCACATACATGTTGCGCACCACTGTGTATTTCGAGTTGGAGAAGAGAAATACAGAGGCCAGAAAATAATGCAAACCTTTTGGAACTGAATTGTTTTCTTAAGAACTCTGTCATAATATTTCTGTAGCTTTATCTTAATGGAAAGCAAAGGTATTGAAAAACGTAATGGGCCCTATTTTCATAAATCTTGCACGGCGACCAGTGACACAATTAAAACTCTGGATGGAAACATCTCTGGGCAGAGGAGGGCAATTCAAAAAAGCTGCGATTGGTGCGTGAGTGAATGACTGTCACTGCACGAGCCATAGTGTGGCAAGAGACAATGTAAACCATCCACCAGCAACTTACACGTGGAAAAAAAATCCAACTTTACAGACAGTCAAGGGAGGGCACTCTAGTCTTATGCACTGATATCTTTTACTCCTTACGAAGTCATTTTTTTAATTTCACTGACAGCCACGAGAGGGCACTCTTGACTTTCATCCATCCATTATCTGTTTGGCGTCTCCTCATGAGGGTCACGGGTGTGCTGGAACCTATCCCAGCTGTCTTCCGGCAGTAGAAACACAAATCCCCTTCAAGAGAATCATATTCTGTAGAATACAAAGTTGCAAGTAGTGAAATTTGCATCTGAAAACCGTAATCTAACAGCAGAAAGAAAGTTTGGAGTAAAAGTGAATGAAAAGCAAAGACTACTCTTACTGGTAGAAAAAAAGATTACGTATAAAATAACAGTTCATTTAAACTTATGTGCAATTAGTCCAAGAAAAGTGCAGTGCATTAATGCTGCTTTTAAAGTCAGAAAAAAAATGCAGATGAAACACACAACATACTGTTGCGAAACTTAGTGGTTGTAGTCTACTCACCCCTTTTGCAATGCTATTTTTTGTGACGTTCAAACTGACACAAATTAAATCATTTAAAAAGTTACTCCACTATTAACGTGACCTATATTGCGTACAACTGAATTGGAAAAAAAAAAAGCTAAACTTTTTGAGAGGGGGAGTAAAAACAAATAGATAAATTACTTTGTGTGCATGCAATCTTATAATTGGGTATTTAGCCTTGATTCTAATTGGATCGAATCTTAGCTAAAGAAAAACAGGCCCAAAGAATGATGCTGCCACCGCCACGCTTCAGGTAGGGTGTTCTTTAGTGAGGAGCAGTGTTGTGTTTGTAACTGACATACCTTTATAAAATATGGCCTTCGGGTTCAGCCATGCATTCATCAGCTCATAACACATTTCCCATATGTTAAGGAAATCTTATTATGTTAAACAGTGGACATTTGGGGCAAATTATTTAACACGATCTCATTTTTTTTTATAATTCTAAAAACCTGGCAATTCAACAAAAGTGTCCAGACTTAAATCACATAGTCGTCATGCATAATGAGAGTGAGCATGAGAGAGAGAGAGAGAGTGAGAGTGAGAGTGAGTGCGAGAGTGAAAGCAAGAGAGAGAGAGAGAGAGTGAGAGAGAGAGAGAAAGAGAGATGGCAGTATGCACACGAGACCTGTCTCCGTGGCGATGTATTTGCTTTTGTCCAAGATGCAATCATAATCAAAATAATCCCAAATGGAACACTGCCATTTTCTCCCAATTTTTGCCATTGTGCTGCAGTTTTTTTTTTCTACCCATGAGACCTGATTGTCAACTCATCACGTCACTTAGGATGTTGAGGTGCGAACGGCTGTACGGTTGTCGTAAAACCGGCTGCACCATGATTTACATTTTAAATGATCACAAAAATATTACAAAGACGAAAACAAATGATATTTTGTTTAGTTAGTTTTGTGAGCAGACAATGTGGTTTTAGTTAGTTATCGGTTTTCCCCAAAACATTCTCGCTTTCATTTTATTTCATTAACGAAAATGTTTTTTTAATTTTATTTTTTGTTATTTCGTTCATTTTTTTTCACCTTGGTTAGCATACCTTACACTTATTCAACCTGTCCTTTATTATTTTATTAATGTTCTGACTTGCCTTCCAAGATGTGTGTTTTTGATCTAGTATTTAAAAAAATAAATTACCGGCAAATAATGCGTCATATATTCCGCGGTGACTTATGTTTGTTTTTTTCCTACCTCATAATGCTATCTTGGGCTGGTTCGATTTATGCTTCGGAGCGACTTGTAGTTCGGTAAATACGATAAATCATTTTGATCTTTTTAGGATCCGATGACACTCAGCCTCAATCTTTGCTTTTAGGTAATCCACTGGAACTCTCCAAAGAAGCTTCGTGTAAAGAATAAGCATGTGGAGTTTTTCAGAAACCTTTACCTGACCTTCCTGGAGTATGATGGGAACCTGCTGCGGCGGGAGCTATTTGGCTGCTCGAGTCAGGCCAGTCCAGACAGCCTCCAGGTCTGATAAACGTCACAGTCGCAGTAAAGGTCTTTTCGGACATATTTATTCTTTTTTTTTTTTTTTTTTTAAAGAAAAGTCACAATCATAGTTAGAATCACGTAACTCATAAATATTTCTGCATACAAGTTGTTTCACATTAATTTCACATTGCACTCCATGAACAGAGAGTGGGTTCTTAATTATCCATATATTATGTTAAAACCAATGACAAAATGAACTGATCGGTTTAATGGTGAATTCATTGTAAATTAAGAAACACTGTTACAAGAATGAATAAAAACTGAAAATGGAGTATTATAAATCCCAAATCACATATGAAATCGCACACTGCAAAAACGGAAGTCTTAAAATATAATTTCTTAAATTTAACCCAAATTTATTTAGTTTGCCTTAAGTTATTTTTGCTTAAAATAAAATTGTCAAACAATTTCATTGTTTGTTTAAAGACATTTATTACTTATCTTATTTGAAGTTAATGTCCTGGCATTGAGTGTTAATATCTAGTTGTAAGTATTGTTTGGCTTAAAACAAGCACTTTAAACATTTTCGGATAACTGCAAACACTAAATGGGGCTTTTGAGCTATATCTAATGCCGATCGGCTCAACATTATACCAGGAAACACAATGTCAATCGTTTTGTTTGACTGTTGCAAATACAAGTGTATTGGTGTGGAGCCAGGAATTCTGAAGAAGCCAATTTGAAAATGTTTTAACCAACCTTTAGTTGCAGACTGCTCTGGAGGAGCTGGATGAGGAGGATCAGTGTTATGACTTCCGCCGGGAGCGACTGACCGTTCACAGAGTCCATCTTTACTTTCTGCAGTATGACTATTCACCCACAGAGGATGAGAATGACGTCACTCTGGTAGCTCAGCTTTCTATGGATAGGTACTTGCCATAAATGTGTTTTGATTTCAATTGTTTTCTCTCATGTGGCTAAAGCGGGTCTTGACCAATACATCGGGGGCTGAGAAAATTATTTCTGAATATATTTTAGAGTGACAAATAAAATGATAGAGCGGCTTTACTGGGGCTCCACAGATTTCTGATGGGACTTACGCCCCGTTTAGCCCTGGGTTCGGGCCACCCCAGCATGAGCGTGTTAACCTATTGCCACAATCAGTCTGAATAAAAATGTGTTTTTATCTGTGAAGGCTGCAGATGCTGGAGGCCATTTGCAAGCACTGGGAAGGCCCCATCAGCCTGGCACTGTACATGTCTGATGCAGAAGCTCAACAATTCCTACGCTATGCTCAAGCCTCCGAGGTCCTAAAAAAACGCAAGAACGTCGGCTATCACATTGTTTATAAGGAGGGCCAGTTCTACCCCGTCAACCTGGTGAGGAATGTTGCCTTGAAGAATGCAAACACTCCTTACGTTTTCCTGACTGATGTGGACTTCTTACCAATGTATGGTCTCTACGATTACCTCAGGTAAGACTGTCTGCTCTTCGAGCTACTGCATTTCGGACACTTGTTAACAATGCGACAATGAATGCTTAGTGCTTATTATTTTACCCTACATTGTGCCTTCTACTTGCACAGGATGCCGTATGTGTGACGCATTAAGTACGGTACATTATGGACTACGAGCGCACTACTCACTTGCGACTTGTCAAACTCGTCAATCGTGCCACCCAGCACGGATTCGCACCCATCTATGCAAAATACTGAAATGTATATGTATTTGCGGCGGGAGAATATTTTATGTTGCGTGGAGTTTGACGGTAGCATAAGGTCAGCTAACCAGCTGCTCATGGCGCTATCAAAGTCGAAGCAGAAGGTTAGAGAGGATACAGTCTTTTGTATGCCTGGTTGCAGAATATTTTTATTTATGCACAGCACTTGGTTTCAGATGCAGTTGTTCTTAATGTTCTTTTTTTATAAATAAAGCTGATTTGAGTTCATTTTAGGCAGAAGAGCCACTTCACCAAATATATGAAAGCAATCCTGTAAATGCACCAGTGCTGTTGGTCATTCAAATGAGGGGAAACACAGCACCGCCTTGGACAGATTATCTAATCGTCATACAGAAAAAATTCCAGCAAGTGTTGTGTGCCTCTCTCTGGACAGGCATAATTATTCTTATGCATTGTGTTTTTGTGGTTCAGTCATTATGTCAACAAACAATTTCTTTGGAAAAGGCTTTTTTAAACAGCTTAAGTCACTAATGAAAACCATGCTACTTTGAATGGTCTGTGGATGGACAGCATGTCCAAAAATGCCAGCGAAGAGGTCCTACAATTGATGTTTTGTGCTGGATTCATGAGGCTGAGATGGTTAATGTATTTAAAGAATGATGTGAACATAAAGACAGACATAAACGGTTTCGGATAATAATTTGAAACACTGTATTTTGAGTACCGGTAATAATATAAAATTCAGTTGGCGTGCCCATTTCCTGGGCCACCCTCCATTACGCACTGACATGAATATTTTAAAGAACTTATTCCATATGCATCTATAGATATCAAACATCTCAGCCTTTTGCTCTACCCCTAATGCCCCGTGTCACTTTTAGGACCAGTTGGTCAACCCAACATGCAATAGCTGCTCTTTTCTTGGAGCTGATTACACCTCCAGGGAACAACAATGCCCAGACCGAGATCACACCACAGTCCATCAGCCCTCACTCCCTTCATAATTAACAAAGAGAGCTATTGGAATGTCAAAGTTATTTTATGTTATCATATACCTCAATTGCACAAGCAGACATTTACTTTCTGGGTCAGAGGGATGAGATTGGCGCACACAAAGTTCCTTTATACAGTATAAACTGCACGATCTCCCTTGCAGCTGTTGCAATTGGAGTTGCAGTCAGGAAAATGGTTTTAAAATATATTGACGTTGATAATACAATTATTCATTCAAAGTATTGATTTTTACAATTATGGAGAGGGATTGTCCCTCACTGTCATTACTGTGAATGCACCAATACTATCGTGTTACACCATCTGCGCACAGCGTTACAGTAGACATGGTTTTAGGTAGTCTAAAATCTAGCCTAATTTTTTACATTTTTCATCTACCAGAGTCACAAGCAGACGCTATTAGAGCATTGCTCCGGCACAAAAATGAAAGTGTAATCAAACTGTACAGTGAGGGTAGTCTCCTTTCTGCTACCAAATCTTTGGGTGACTCCGGGTTGAGGGAACTCTATGTGCTGAAACACCCAGAGAGGTGCACCACAGCACGAAACATGGTAGACTAGACTTGTGAAGTTAAGCCCGTTTTTTATGCTGAGCGTGCCGGTACCCTAAATGTGAAATAACCCATTTCAAAATAAAATATCAAGACATGTGCAATGACCAAAATATGTGGTTGGATTACTACTGTTGATCTATTTAATTCCTCTGTGCAGAAAAACGATCACACAACTTGACATGGCAAATAATAAGAAGGCTCTGGTGGTTCCAGCTTTCGAGACACTGCGTTATCGCTTGTCCTTTCCCAAAACCAAAGCAGAGCTACTCTCCATGCTGGACATGGGGACACTCTATACCTTCAGGTACAGTAAAACAATGTGAATACAGGATGTTGTCAGTATTCAATGATAAAATGTTCTCTATTATCTCCTTCAAATTGTTAATCAGAATTGCTCCACATAAGGACTGATGCTCCACTTGAGATATTGTATTTACGCTGCAATCCCGACAACAATTTAGCATTTCCATTTTGGGTGCACCGATCGATCGGCCAGGATCAATATAAGCGCAGATTTCCTCAATCTTTCCATTACAATAAAACCGATCTTCTCCACTGATCTCATCTTTCACCGCGGAGGTATGAAAAAGTCAGCAACAGTCCTCTTCTGCTGTGAGATGCATAATGCTGTTTATATTTGAGAGATGACTTAATTTCCAGCTAACGTACAGTTCATTTGTATTGTTTCACAGTTATTGTTCATTGCTTTACAATAAGGTAAGATTGGAACATTCAAGGCAAATGCTGTTGGTTCTAAAAAAAAAAAAAAAAAATAATTAAATTTGGGATCGGCAGGTCAGGCTTTTTGAAGATCGGGTATTATGATCGGTGCACCCCTAATCTCTTTTATAATTTTCACGTTTTGAATGGTAATTACTTTTTGAAAACGCTTGGGGACACCAGTTATTCGATTATATATCAAATGCAACAGAGACAATATGGATGGTACAATTCTTACTCAAAATGATTTTGATGTTAATTTCCACTATAACTTGGCTAGTCAATGTTACTAGTATGTTCCAATGACAGCTGTTTAGTCATTGGAGTCATCTGAGATGATGTGCAAAGCCACACAGAGTGAACTGTGAAGGACAGTTTAAGCTTCAGGCAAGGTATGAAAGGAGAGCTTTCCAAAGTCACGCCGCAGAGCTATTTCAGGTTGACAATATATTGCTACTTTTGAGACTGAACGGTAGTGTTGATCGGTTCCGCATAAATAACAAGGCATTATGGTGGATTCAGATTTACTTGTAAAGTCTCAAATTACCTAGTAGATGAAAGGACATATATAGACCTTGTAGGATGCATATAAAGGAAATGTATTTATATGATGTGTTGAAGCGTCCACTGTCTACTAAGACGTTGGGTATCTTTATTTATAGATCCAGTGAGGATAAAATATTTTAGATGAAGGCCTCTAGTAAATGCATCTGTCTTCTTTGATTTATCTCCACATCGTAAACGTGATTCATGAAAGAACTAGCTGGATTAACCATACTCCCTCTTGATGTCTCTCTGTACCTGGGGAAAGTGTAACGAACCCACACGTGCCATGTGCAATATGTAACTGTGCATATAAAGGATCCCAACGCAGACACACCATAGAACAGAACGCAACAATAAAAAGAGATGATGATGATGATACACGTGGTGACAAATTACACGAAAAAAAAGAATGACAGCAAAAGGTGAGGTAGGCACTTACATTACAAAATCCATTAATTAATAATTAAATTAATTGGAGGACGCAGCTGTGGCATAAAGGAGTAACTGAACATCCTGTAGCGTAACAATGACAATACTAGTATTCACGTGAGCAGAAGAAGAACAAACAAAACAAGTATAACAAAAACTAGCAACTCTGGTAAATCTGAATTTATGAAAATCGAAAAACAGGAATCACAATAACGGTTAATATGAGCAATAATCTCACAAGTCCTTTCTTCTTCAGTATTTAACGGTAGCCTTTGCTTCCAATTTATTGCATTAGCGCCCCCTCTTGGAGCTAATTTGCTCCTGCAATGTTGCTCTCCTATTCTTTTTATGATTGCAGTTGCTTTCTACCCTGAACGGAACGTAACATTTGCTGTGTTCACAAACACTCGCAATTGTTCGCCGCTCAGTGGGAGAGGGGCTTTAACGCTTCAAGCGAGCAAGCCATTTTTAACCCTTTCAATGGCCATATAATTTGTCAAAAATAAAACCCACATGTGTGGACAGACCAATAATAAAGACTCTTATTAGATAAGAACATTTTAAATAAAAAATTTCTTGTATACACATACACACACACACACACACACACCCACACACATATATATATATATATATATATAATGCGTTCATTTTTCATTATTTCTTCCTCTCAAATAGTGCAAAATCTTCTGATAAATTATCGATCCTCCATGAAGCAACTGTAGAACATTCCCATCCACCCAAAACTCATTCATTTTCCCAACATACTCCTAACACCCTTTTTCTTGGTTGACTCCCTCCATGTCCTTTTAAATTAATCCACTAGTTTACACTCCGATGTTTCCTTTTTTTACCAAAATGGCGTTTTCCCTCCTCTGCAGCTGTTTAGTGGTCCCCAGGCCCAGCCTTAAATGGGAAGCCAACACAAACATCTTTTTGACATCTTTGTTCTATGCAGACCCACTTGTCTGAACACAGCCTTCTAATTTATATTGCATTTGTGAAATATGAGTTAAGCAGAAAAATACACCTTTTTTATCCATGCCATTGGTTGGCCATTTTGCCACTTGCTGTCAACTGGACAAAATGTCACAGCTTCTCAGGGCTCAGGTCACGAGCAATCATGACTCCGCTTTAAAAAACAAGTGAGCCGTGATTGGTGGTTAGCTGAGCCTTGAGTAACTGTGATGTCATTTTCAGTTGACAGCAAGTGGCAAAATGGCCGCCCCCTGAGATGGATTAAAAACGGGTGGATTTTACTGCTTAATTCATATTTCCACAAACACGATACATGTTTAGAATAGTGGAGGCGCATACAATACACTATGACTAAAGAAAATGTTTGGGTTGACTTCCCCTTTATTGCTAGTGCCTGCACTCTCCTTCCACGTACAGATTTTGCTGATGAACTTAATATACTTCCATAACACTCGTCAAAATGTTTACTTTTTTAAATCAGAAGTCAACTTTTCTATGTGAATTCTATGTGCAGATTCCGACTCTGCCCTCATCAGTTTTTTTGTAATAATAGTGCAATAACAATATAATATGTACTTGGAAATATATCGAGTAATATTTATGCTATGTGTTAACGCATAACGCAATCCATTTTGCGGAATCATTTATTGGTCAAACCTTAAAAATATATATTTCTCAAGAACTTAATGTACCGTGCCGGAAAAAAAGTAAAGACATTTTTTAAAATCACTGTCAAATGTTTAGGGGCACATAAAGCCATCTCTGATTAAAATTTGCTGTTGACCTGTGTAATATGTCATTACTAATCTGATATTCATCTCATAACATTTCATCACATTTATCACTGATTTGATTTGGTGTCAAAATGGAATCCATAAGGACCGGAAACACACTTTCTCTAGGTTCCTCCCATATATAGTGCGGTCTAGCCATTAAATTCTTTCACAAATTAATCATGAAAAAAATCCATAATTAATTTCGAATAATCAAATTTTTCAATCGCTATTTTTTGTGAAGCTTGTAAGAGATATTTACTTGAATGATATCTTGGAATTAATGCAAAGTCACCAAGTATATTTTAATTCAAAGATTGTTCTGATAGTTTTCTTTGATCCTTGAATACGATCCAAACGGAGTCATCTTTACAGGCATTTTTCTTTGTAACATTTCTCAAAACGTATACAGTACACTTATTATTGCCCACAAGCACCACACTCCAGAAGCGTTGGTTTGCAAGGCCCAGTGGTAACTTGAGCAGGGTGTTTTGTTGTGAGATGATGTGCTAAAGATGTACAGCTAATATGGTACAGTGTTTGGATTTGGCTTTGAAAAGTATACAATTCATTTAATTAGGTAAATAAAATGCAGTTAACTGAGTTACAATATTTAACACCATTAAAATATATAAAATTAATAGACTTTACTATCATTTCTTATCCCACGATACTATCATTTTGTTCAACAATTCAATATCAAAGGCCTCCTCAATTTGATTTACATGATTTTCACATAGTCCCTGAAAAGCTCCCCAATCTACCTTCTCGAACACCCATCTCCCTCCTCTACTGTCCATACACTCGTTCTAACAATATTATAATGATCACAACCAATTGTTCCTTGCTGCCACACCCTCCAATCGCACATGGGTGTTCCACTACTCGACCCCAGCATAAAATTGAGTCAACTCTCCTCCTGTGTGTACATCTATTCTTGTTTTACTGCCTTCATTTACCCACACTGGAATTTTGCACACCTCCCACCTACACCACCTGCCACAAATATCACAAACTTTTTCTATCCTCACCGCCTCACCATGATCTGTTTGATGTTTTTTGGTTTAGTAGTTAAATGTTTCACCAATTCGTCCCCACGCCCCATTAAAAAGTTCCCTTCACATAACACATTAGCAGATTTCACCTCTTCAATTTGCCCTTTCAGTGTTTTTGTGAGCTTTAATGGATCAAATTACATTAATACTTCCCTTAATACTAAATTTACAATTTCTACCTTGTGTCAGTAACACGATTCCCACTATCATTCTCGGACATGCATGACTCTCGTTTTGTTCTCTTTTTCATACTCTTTGCCAATTGTCAACTTATTTCTCTCTAAATTCCATCACAACTATCTTCCGCCAACATTCAACCAGCCATTGTCCTCATGCTGCCAAACGCCTTCACCACCCAACGGTGACACGTCGTCCGTCCTCCCAACTCACCAGCGTCCCAGTCGCCTCAAATTCTAACTCTTTACGCGACTGTCTTTCTCTGAGAGTTTTGATTGTGTGCTAGAAAACCAACAAAACAAAACTTCTCTTCGCATCCCTCTCACAACGATCTTGCCTCTCAGGAAAAAAAGAGCTTTTCCATTGCTCTTGGTCTTGTCACGATCCGTCTGCGGCGTCTCCAGCAAGTGGGCGTGGCCCGGCGGCTCCGCTCCGGGAAGCGGCCACGAGCGAGACGCGCTCCCGATCGCCACAGCTGAATGTCATTAAGACATTAATCATTGGACTACTTAAGCAGCCGACACGGACATACCCGCGTCGGACTATTGTTCCACGTTGCTCATGCTATTGCTCATGCTCTCGTTCACAGATTGTTCTGCTCGCGATTTGCTCTTGTTCTGTTGTTTGCGTTTTCATGTTTTGAATTTCACCAGCTATTATTCGGCTCGCTTTAAGTTTATCGTTTTCAATTGGATTTTGTCTTCACCCTTTCGTGGAAAGCATTGTTTTCGGTTTCTTGCGTTGCAAGCGTTTTCTGTTGATTCCTTATTTTTTCCTGGAGTGACCCGGTCTCCCAGCGTTTTGTGTTTCGTCTCTCCGGCGGCTGTACTCATAGAACCCTTGCGGTTACTAAATTTATAGATACTGCTTCATAGTGATTATTGTGTATTGCTTGACGGCTTCCAATAAACATCCTGTCAATCAATTCCTCCTGAGTCTGCGATTAAGGATCCACCTTCCACCGCTTTCCAGCCTCGGCTGGGAAGCGGTCCTGACAGGTCTTCAAACCACCCTTGATTACAATTACCAGCGGGCGCCCTTGGACAGCTTCACCCACCAGCGGTTGCCAAGGGAACTCGAAGACTGAAAATTAACAGCATCAGAAACCGGGAACGTAACACTATATAATAGCAAAAACATTTGAATGTGTCACTTATTTTATCCTTGTTTTATTTCATGTACCAAACTGAAAATGAGTGCATCGAGAGGGGAGAACCCTTAATCTTTATTTTTCTGCACCTCGGCTCAAAATTGCTAATAAAAAGCGACAAAGGCTGTGCAGTTAGAGAGTTAAAGAGATTGGAGTTAGAAAATATGGGGATCGTTGCATCATGGTTAATCTTTGGGCCAAGAGCCCCAAAATTACAACTACTTGTGCAAAGAAAGACTTGTTCACCTCAGAAATTGAAGGTGTGTTCCATGGGAGATAACATGATCGGTGAAATCTGCTTCTTGGGTGCACTTCCTATATGATTCTCGGAACCAACAGGAGCTCTGTTCCTGGCGTGTCAAAGTAACATAATCAGTCTCTCATGAAGTCTACAGAAAATCCTTTAGGTTAGGAACCTGATAAGTAGCATAACCTGGTACCTGATCTACCGTATCTGCAGGTATCACGTGTGGCCTAAAGGCCATGCCCCTACCAACTATGCCAAATGGAGGACAGCCACCACGCCGTATAAGGTTGACTGGGAGGCAGATTTTGAACCGTATGTTGTAGTGAAACGACATTGCCCGGAATATGATCAGCGCTTTGTGGGCTTTGGCTGGAACAAGGTTTCCCATATAATAGAGCTTGATGCACAGGTACTGTACAACACATTTTTTTAAGTCTTTAATGTGCACTTTACTTTATGCTGTCACACAGCCTGTTGAATTTGATGGGATTTTAATGCGGAAGTCAAGGTAAACAATTTCCTTGCTAAAATAGGTTATATGTACCCCTACCAGTCCAAACAAGGTATTCTGATAAGAAATACATTTGTGGAAAAAGAATTTAGGTTTTCAGACTTTCGAGGAGATTGACCTTTTTATGCAGCACCGCCCCCTGTTGTCGACTGTAATTGACGTCAAAGTGCCCCCGGTCACGGTTCACCTGTTTCCTGGGTTTGGTCATGTGATGTTCACAATGCAAGCTCCAGGCTGACTTCTGCTTTCACAGAATGTATTAATACTACAAACAATAAGCACATCTACAGTTAGTATCACATGCAATATTAAAGGGGAAGTCAACCCCCCAAAATTCTTTGCAATAATATGTTCTATGTGCTTTCACTCGTCTAAACATGGCATTCTGATTAATATTGGTTTTGTGGAATACGAGTTAAAAAAACACACCCATTTTCAGCTATCTAAGGGGGCAGCCATTTTGTCACTCTGTCAACTGAAAATGACATCACTGTTGTTCAGAACAAATTGCGACTCACTTGCTCTCTGAAGCTCAGCCATGATTGGTCGTAAACTGAGCCTTTAGCTACTGTGATGTCGTTTTCATTCGACAGAGTGAAAAAAGGCTGCCCCCTGAAACGAAACAAAAAAATGGGTGGCTTTTACTGCAGAAACCATACTCCACAAACTCAATATTAACCAGGATGCCATATTTAGACAAGAGGGGCTGCATAGAACATATTCTTGTAAAGAACATTTTTGAGTTGACTTACCCTTTAAGTCAGTAAATGCCAAGTTTAGTTAGTAATATCTGGTATTAATATAGTTTTTTTTTCCTTTCAGGAGTATGACCTTGTGGTTCTCCCAAATGCTTTCATGATCCACATGCCCCATGCACCCAGCTTTGACATCTCCAAGTTTCGCTCGAGCTCTAGCTACCGCAATTGCCTGAAGACCATAAAAGAGGAGTTCCACCAGGACTTGTCGAGGAAGTATGGCTCAGCTGCTCTCAAGTACCTTACTTCCCAGAGGAACATCTGAGCAAAGCTGTCTGACACAACTTTTCACAAGATAAAGAGCTCGTACCTACAGTATATTGATTCTGTGCCCAGCGATGGCCAGAACCAAGTGCACAAAATGATGGGAAAGCTTTACAGACCCCATGCAACATTCTTGGGCCTCTGTGCTGAGTTGACTGCACCTTATTGTGATAGGAGAAGTTATTTCTTAACATGTAATTTGTAAGATTCACCAGGCTCATCCAGGTTTGATACTGAAAGAACTAGCTTTAAAGTGTGATGGAAAATAATGTTATGAGTTGTTTTGACAATCAGGGATATTTCAGACAGACTTTAGCCAATGTGTTCTCATGGACATCTGGAAACCAAGTTCAAGAACACCAAACAGGCAGCACAGAGGCATTTGGGCAGCAATTTACATTACAAATTGTGAAGGTCAGTTGAACTGGAGAAAATGTTTACGCCTTATAACTTTGTACAGTATTTACTAAGATATTTAATATTTTCATATGGACACTGTAAATATAAACCGATTAACTTATATGTGAGCTGGCTAATTCATTATTCTTTTTGAGATTTTTAAAATATCATCCATCAATTCATTCAAAAAAAAAATATTTTAATAATTAAGACTATCTTGTAGCTTCAGGGAGTGGGGGTGTGTCTGCATGTGTGTATTTCAGTGGTGGTCGGTCAAGGCCTTCTCTATTGGCCTAAAATTGTGTTTTTATCCAATGAGAATTTAGCTAGCTCTTGTTGCCAGGCAGATTTCATAATACTAGGAGCACGCACTATTCATCGAAGGCCTTCAAATACAATCGTGCGGACATCTGTCCTGTGTGAGCAAGGGAGCTTTTACAGTTGATAGACAGATGCAATATCGAATCAGATCACAAGTTAATGACAGTAAGGCCTTCTCGCTGGCCTTATGTTGGATACTCACTCGAGAGGTGGCAGCGCTGTGCAAAATCAACATACCAGAAAGTCGTATCTGGCGAATGTTCAAAAATCTAAAACATATTCTTGCGTTTTCAAACCACAATGGCCGAAAGAGGGAAAAGTGTGTATTTAATTGTAGATTCACTCGCGAGTCTATTTTCAAGACACACCTTTCAAGAGAAGCCAGGTCGTCCAACACTCACTCAGTGGTGTGTAAGTGTCTTTCTGCATCTTATTTCTCCAGCCGTTGCATCATAAATGGTGTTGTTGAGAGGTAGTCGGACTATTAAGGACTTCACTGAAGGCCTACGTGTGAAATGCACAGCTCGCCACTGTATATACTACACTGTAGGTGCCACACTCTTCTAGTACTTTCCAACTGGCTTATTCTGGTTGTGTATGATTCACTCTGCAAATTTATTTAAGCAGCTGCACTACACATTCATATGGTCCATTCACAAATGAAGAATAATAAGAATAATTATTTCATTATTAATCCTTACAGGTGGCGTAATAAGCAAGGCAGAACAGCAGTTATTGGGGGCAACTCAAAATGAAAATTTGTATTGTCTAGAAGTTGTAAATATTTCAGTGAAGAGCAGATGCTTAGGTTTCTGTATATTTTTGCATTACTGTCAAATTCACTGGATATGTGTATTCTACTGAACTTTTCCAAAAACTGTTTTGTAAAATGCCATTTACAAGTAAATTACAAAGAACATTCATAAAAACACATCCCAATTGTTTAGCGTAATGCATGGAACAACATTTCATATCCAAATTGATAATCGTTTTCAAGCCAGTATTAACACATTTGCAGCTGACCAACTCTTGCTGCCGAGTGATTTTAAAAGGCATCGCAAAAAAGGCTTAAATTATCTAGCAAATGATATATCACGAAGAAATTTTCTTTCCGTCAACCTATTTTTTTTGGCAGAACCAAGATTCAAAAGGTCCAAGAATTCTATGATTATGAATCGGTGTTGTATAGACCACTGGATAATTGGGTACTGTTTAGAAATATTCTTTTTTTAGAGTGTATTTAGCCTGCGAACAAAACACCTAAGTAAACTTTCATGAGGTCTAGTTGCTTGTTTGTCTTTTGTGCCCTGCGATTGTCACATCCACAATATGTTGGACCTTCTTGACTGTGAGAAAAAAGTTCTCAACAGTCAACACGATGGACAGAGTCAAACTCTGCAAAGTGCGGGAGCCAGAAGCCCGTAGTGGAATGATGCCAGGCATCTTAACAGGCTCACCACGATTAGCAAGCCGCTTACATCCGATGCTAACCGGGCAAGCAGGTTGGCTACAACCCATGCTAATTGTCATGTCCGCCACACTTACAGTTACTGTATTCTGCTGTAGCAGGCGGACACGTCCGTCTAGCAGGGAAGGCTTTTCGATGAGAAGAGTTGCGCCGAGAACCCCAACGGTCGGGGTATGCCTGTTTTTTTGCCCGTGTGCTTGTGTGTTTTTGCCCTGCTAATGGGAATGGGAAAAATCTTCTTGCTGGATTCACGATCTGGAACTTGTAAAAATTCACACAATTCTAATAAGCCCCAAATATTTTTACTGCTGCAGTATACATGCATCCACCCATTTTCAGTATCACTTATTCGCACGCTTTTCAACTTTCTTCACCATACACATGACAAAATCTCCTACACTTTATCCACTTACATTTTCAGTCATTCTGACCTCATTGCTAAAAATTTTTGACTGGGTGGCAAACGTATGTAAAGTTTGGCCACGATCACATCACGAGCAGTCTCACGACCACTCCCCGTTCGGCCTTATGTATTTTTTTCACCACATCGACCTGCTGGTGCATGATCTAAACACACATCAGTACTGGCAACACGTTTATTATAGCAGAATAAAGGCATGCATGTGACTGAAGGACGAGGCGTTATGATAGCAAGCAGTTAGCGATTTAGCTTCGCTGCTGTCGGGTAGGAGTCTTCTATATCAAACGTCCGGATCATGGTGCGGCTTGCATTACTTGTCTATTTAGAACATCATTATCAAGGATGATGACATCTTTGGCTTCCATTTAACTCCATTACACTGTGCTTGAGGGTCAGCCGTCTGTACTTCTCTGGTCTACAATGTGGCTCCCCTTTCTTAGGGCCACACCACGCCCACCTTTTCCTTCATTTACTGTTTTTCATGTTGGGTGAGGAGTCATCCACTGCAGTGCTGCCACCAAATGGTGGGAAAAGGAATTGCCGCGGCAACCTTGAAATCTTCGGAGATGATGACTCGGACTTTGTCCCACCCATCCCATTGAAAAAAAAAGTTTGACAAATTGACTCGTCTGCGGCAGTGAATGAGTCCAAGATAAACGTCTTCACTGTGGTCCATGGTTTATTTATGCCTTGGAAATTCTTTTGTAGCCTTATGTTGAATGATCCCTTTAGCAAGATCCCACTGTTGCAATGCAAGTGCTTAGCAGACAATGACATGTGATCCCAAAAACATACAGAAAAACCTACAACACATCTGAACTGTATTTTGCATATTTTTAATAAAGAGACACTTTACCGGATGTGCATGCTGACTCTTATTTAACAAGAGTTTGAATGTGATTCAGTTATTCTGCATCCAGCCACATCACAAGTTATAAGAGGTGTGCACAATTGTGCAACCACATTTTGATTTTTTTAAAATTCCCCTCTTGAAAGTACTTTTTCTCATTTGCATTGATGGTGGGAAAGGTTTTGAAATTATTTCTTTTGGTCTCGGATGGACGTTTTTTGTGTGCACTGAAACTAAGAAATTTTCATCAAAGATACAAATACTGTTTGGCATGCATAAGTTTTTAAATTGTTTTATGAATTAGAACCCTGTGCATTAGAGGTTGAAAAAGTGATGGACCAACACATTTGAATGGATGCGCTATTTCAGTAAGAGTGCATTGCATGGATTAGAGATTAAAAAGTTAAGTGTTTTATGTCCATCTCTATAAACTTCTATACTTCTTCTAGTTTTATGACCTACGGTCTTCCTTTCTCCATATTAATTTAATACACACGGTGAAGAAAGAAACAGTCCAGGTCTTGTCAAAGCAGATGCAGTGAGGCCTTAACCGTGAGTCAACAGCATTATGAACATGAATCATGAAGAGTCGCAGTGCCATCAATGCCAACTCCGTTGACTTGTTGTTGATTGTGGTAAATGCTAAACTGCTGTGCCTTTGCTATGATTGTGAAACTTGATATTGATTGTAACAAAAGGCCTGCGCTCAGGCACTCTATTTATTATTATTAAATCAAATCATAATTTTTTTATGTGCTTTCAATAAATTTGCCCTTTTCTAATAATTTTGTTTTGCACAAACCACAGTGCAACACTAGAGCAAACAAGTCGAAGTCTTGAAAGCTTCTTATTTTCTTCAGAATTACGCAAAAAAATACAATAAAGTGCTGTTTATTCTCATTTACAGTGCATCAATAATAAAGATAACTTTTGATCAGGTGAAGTTGCCACTCACGGACCGCGAGCCGGGTATTCCCACCCGCGCTCAGTGGGACGGGAGATGAGACCCGCTCACCGCAATTTTGGGACCTGCAAGCTGGGAGTGTACCCGCACCATCCATGGACCGCAACCCATGAGATGAGAGTTGCCACACAAGGACCATGACCTGCAAGACTGGAGTTGCCAAACGCAGACCGCAACCAACAAGCCGGGTCCCTGTGGCACGCAGACTGGGACCCACGAGCAGGAAGAGTTGCCACCTGCCGGCCCGGAGTGTCCACCCATAGCTCGCATGCAAGGAGTTGCCACCCACGCACTGCGCTGCGCGAGCCTGGAGTTTACCTGCACCACCCGCGGACTGCAACCCACAATCAGAGAGTTGCCACCCAGAGACTGCGAAGCGCGAGACATGAGTTCATGAGTTTCCACACGCAGACCGCGGACCCTCACCTGTGATCTGGTAGTTGCCAATGAGGTGGAAGTTACCGCAGGCAGGGACTTGCTACCCGCGGACCACGGACTGCCACCCATGAGCCGAGAGTTGCCACCCACAGACTATGGACAGCAGGGAAGCCACTTCTTTCAGCTCTTCCGGAGGGAGCTCCAGGCATGACAAGATCATCTTCTTCTTAAAAAGTGGGGCTACCACCCCAGTCTGCCAATCCAGAGGCACTGTCCCCGATGTCCATACAATGTTGTAGAGGCGAGTCAGCCATGACAGCCCCACAACAAGCACAGCTCCGGGCGGATCTCATCCACCCCAGGGGCCATGCCACAGAGGAGCTTATTAACCACCTGTGGCACTTCAAACCCAGAGATAGGTGAGTCCTACTTGGAGTCTCCAGGCTCCGCTTCTTCAATGGAAGGTGTGTTGATATAATTGAGGAAGTATTTTCCCCCATCCTAAGGCAGAGGGAGGCTACCCGCTCATCCACCGGGTAAACCTCAATGTACAGGCACCAAGATCCCTGCCTCTTGCCGCCGCCCGGCTCACAAGGCACCCGACCCCTTTGATCTCTCCCAGAGGTGGTGAGCCCATGGGGAGGGCGACGCACGTTTCCATTTCGGGCCGAGCCCCATGGGTGCAGGTCCGGCCACCAGGCGCTCGCCAACGAGTCCCACCTCCAGGCCTGGGGTTAACATGCAAACTCCACACAGGAAGGCCGGAGCCGGACTCGAACCCACGACCTCTGCACTGTGAGGCCATCGTGCTAACCAGTCGGTCCACCGTGCCGCCCCAATTCATTACAATGAATGTTTAATTTTTACGCCAACATTAATTCCTGTCAACCAAGCTAAAACCAGCATAAATCATCTTTTTGTTATAGTGCCTTGCAATAAAGTTTTTTTCATGGTTTTATCATCTCACCATCAATATGGTTAGTTTGCTGCAGCATATTTTCTTTTATGCATTACTGACAGGTGGATGGTTGTCACATTCATTTGCTTGTGTGCTCTTGTTTTGATGACATATCAGGACATTTTTATGATTCGTGTGTGTGTGTGTGCCTGTGTGTGTGTATTTGACTATGCGTTGTTTGATGCTGTCTCTTTTTAATTTTGAAAAAGTCACCAAATGGATAAAAAATACACAGTTTTGACCTTAATATAGATCTATAAAGCAAACTCTTTTTTTCTCGTTTACACTTAATTTCTTAAACATATCATGATTGAACGTCTTGAGTTTGACTTTCCTATAGCTGTTATGCATATCAGGGGAATGGAGCTCCGGCAAAAACGGAGGACCTGCTGTGCAGTGAAATGTTGAACGTATCAGATACTCTATTCTTAGGGGTGTAACGGTATATGTACTCATGTTATGTATAACTCTGTACCATACTGAGGGACAAATTCACTAAAGGATTGTGTGGTCCAAACCAGTAATAATGGAGCAAACAGAGACGGACAGATGTTTAAATGTGTCACTAACTATAAATCCAAGCAGAATGCATCTCGGTGCACAGGGGGTATTTGCTCATATTTAAATTATATATGCATATATTTGGTGGATTTTCTGCAAATATGCCTCATTGATTAAAAAAAAAAAAATCTAATTCTCTATCACCAGCGCCAATGGACACATGGAAGCCTCTTTGAGTGAGGGGACACATTGCCAGAGCAATGTGAGGAAACACACTGACTTGTACAGGACCTGTCGTCAGTAATTTTGTCCAAGTCCCCATCCCACACTCCACAACCACATTTGACCGAATAATTTCCTGGCATGAAAAACGACAGTTGGGCCAGTGCTCATTCCATGACAGTCCTGTTCGCTTCTCCTCAGTCAGGCTTCATTCTGATATTTTTATGTTTCTATGATTATAATAATAATAATAATTGACATGTGAGGAGCAGGTTTTGGACCTGGAAGCAGACATGGCAGGGAAGTTGAAAAGTAGGAATATTTATACATCAAGTAAAATTAGGGCTAGATTCAGAAGACATGAAAGAAAGCTTGACATACTAAAAATGTGTGACTGAGTAACTTGAGAAATACATCATGCATCAAAGGACCAACGCATAAAAGGACCTTAGCAACTGTACAGCAACTGATGGAGCAAGATAAGTCAAGGAACAACCGGCCACAACAGTACATGGTGCCCAGAAAATAAAGAACAAAACACAAACAAGGTCAAAGATGTAAAACTCTAAATAAAATCATTATTGTTATTGTTAAACAACCAAGAATCAAAATAACTAAACAAACACAGAGAAACCATCTTGACTTGGATTAAGTCTGCAAACAAACAATGTAGACACGACAAAGACAATGAACCAACAAAGACGGAAAGAAAACAATAGTGAATACAAACAGATGAGACAACGAGGAACACCTGGGCAAGACACAAAATTCATAGAGGGACTTGATTGGGTAACACAAGGGCTAGGGTAATTGAGCATAGGTGGACTAAACCTGCTTGACTTGGACTAAAACAGCAAACAGCAGTTTATTTTTATATATATATATTTTTTTTTCATTTTAATTTTTGTTGTTGTACGACTTACTTTTGCTCCATGTACAGCACTTGGCATATTGTGGTAGGTGTCTTAAAGTGCTTTATAAACACAGTTGAGTAGAGTGTGTTGGAAATGTTGCTTTAAAAAAAGTCATCAGCCACACCGCTGGGGTGCTGCAACCAATCATAGCCGACTATGGACAAAAGGCGCACTTCACCCTGAATCGGTCGCCAGCTCAGGCGAGTTGACACTACACCATCAATGACTTTCCCGAACAGTGAATTTATCAACATAGAGGTGTAATATTAACCAGCTTTTTCCACGCTACACTACTACCAATCAAGCTACACGCAAAATGTGTGTTTGGAAACCCGGTAATCCTTTGTTTACAAAGTGCTCATTCCAAGAAAATCTATTAACGTAATAAACAAAATGTCAGGAATGTTGCTATTAAAACATGGCACCTTTGTATAATTATCATGCAGCAAATCCCACTTAATTTCAAAAGAATTCAATCAATGCCTCGATTTTTGTCTATAAACTCACCATGATGTAATGGCAGCAGATGGACAGCAGGTAGCAGTGTTTAGTTACGTTTAAAATCACTGGCCTCAAAATGTAAGGATAGTATAACATAACACGCTTGTGCCTGTAGACAGTACATACAGTATACAAGCATAGATTATAGTAATGATGAAATGAAAGCAGGTTCCTTCTAGGGTGGAAAGATCGTCCTTAATATCAAGGTCCCCTGACGTGAACTCTGAAAAAGTCATGATTGGTTGTTGCCTGAGCTCTGAGTGACTGATGTTATTTTCTATAGACAGAAAGTGGCAACATGCATTTTGAGAGGTATTAATTGCACATGAAAAACAAGGAAGTTGTGAACTTAACTATGGACAAATTACTAACTTTTTTTACTGCTGCAAATGGCTAAATAAATAAAATATCAACGAATTATTCCATGCAGATCTCAGTGTTTGAACTGTTCACTTGCAAGAAAATTAAAGCCAGCTGACCAAATATAGCCTGCTCTTTTTGCTATTCTTCAAAGTACAATAAAATTTTTTGGACAATTATAGCAACCTTCTTCATGTCAAAGAAGGACTTTATTTGGTTTGCACACATCAAAGGTGCTCTCAAACTAGTACCGCCACTGCACCCATGCAATCACCTTTACATGGGGTGCCGTGCTGCTTTATTCATATAGCGCTGGGCACTTGACCCTTTTTGGTGGTAAGTCCCCAGCCATCCGGCCGCTATCTCTGTACCATTCCAGCCTCGACCCTCAGGCCTTGTTCATCAAAATTGTCGGCCGCTGACCCCATTCCGAAGCCCCCCACCGCAGGGCCGGACTGTTCTGACCCAAGGATAGACTGCTCAGCTCTGCACATTTCTGCAGCTGTAACAAATCACTTTACTTACAATATAACATACAATTGCAATAATACCCAACAAAGACAGTGAAAGTAGCAATTAAAACACAAATTAATAATACCAACACATATACAGGAGACATCTGAAAACAGCAAAACAGTGACAGTCTTATGTTGGGTCAAAAGCCAAAGAATAAAAATGCATCCTCAAGCGAGTTTTAAAAGTGGACACAGAGGGGGGGGGCTTGCCTAACATTTAATGCAAGCTCATGCCAGAGGGAAGGACCGGCAACAGAAAAGGTGAGGTTCTCTGCACCTACAGCAGAATTTGGTCCACAGAGTGGAGGGCAGGTGCGTACGGGTAGAGGAGATCAGAGAGGGAGGCTGAGCCCATTTAAAGGTTTAAATACAAACAGAAGAATGTTCAAATTAACTCTATTGGGGTTATGTGCTCCCTCTTTTGAGCTCGAGTTAAAAGACGAGCAGCAATATTTTGGACCAGTTGCTATAGCCATTTCAGGATTAGTCTCGGGTTTGTATCTTCCACGTTTTGGCTTTTTTTTTTTTTTTGGTCTTTTCACAGCAAGTAAATTATTTTATTTAGCCTTCCCTTGTGTAAGCATTTTGTTGTTGTCACGTTATCCTGGTTTATATACTAGCGTCATTTGTCTTTTGCACGTTTTGTTTATAAACCATTGTTCTATTCCATCCAATTTCCTGTCTTCAGAGTCTAATTCTGTTCATTCCAGAACCCTGACATTAACAAGCACTGGAAAAAAAGTGGCTTTGGTGATCATGTGGTCGCATTGTCTGAAATTGTGATTTCGATTGAAAAACGATTAATCGTTCAGCTCTTTGTTCTGGTCTTTCTTCAGAGGGAGAGCCACAGGGGTCCCGAAAATGTTTCAGGGGCAATGGCCCCTCTAGACTACTTCCATCCTAGAAACACCGATTTAAAGCACATTATTTAAATGCAACCTTTCCACTTTTATCAATTCAGAAAGCGTTGTGCAATCCAATACATTAGTTAGGACAGCCACATGAAGGAAAACTTTCAAAACAACTGTTCAATTTAGGTTGCTCAAAGAGAAGCCAAAACAGCTATAAAATAGAGAAATTGAGATTAAGGCTGCACTAATTTTCTTATTCATAGATTAAATAAAATGATCATAAACAGTATGTCATTTCTTGTACTTTGGAAATAATAATTTAACACTACCTACATCACTACTAATTCTTAAAATTATGAAAAATAAATAAAACCAGCTTGATTTCATCCAGAATCCATCTATTTTTGCCTTAGTATGCTGTTTCCTCCCGGTGAGCCTTGACCGTGTACTTGGAGAGCTGTTTCCAGTTTTTAGTGATGAAGCTTCATTTCATCCTGTTAGATTAGCATTTAAAAATGCTCATCCTGTCTCCAGGGAAGCATTTTGTGATAGCGGTTCCTGTCTAGCTGAGGCAGGAAGTCAAGGGGCATCACTTCATTGCAGGTAATCTTGAAACAAATTGTCCTGATGGTCTGTTTTTAGGGAACTCTGATGTGTTTTTGTTATTTCTGTACTAAAACAAAGTATTGTAGCCCAGAAATGGCGTGTGAGATGAGAGCTGATGCTTCAGGGTTCACAAAGAGACTGTCAAACGTCAACATTGTGACCTGCGCTCTGTAATTTTTTTTTAGGATCCTGCTTGTGCACCTTTAATCTAAGCACATTCTGCCATCCAGATTTAGGACACACCCATTGTGCAAAACGATGGCAGGAAAAAAAAAACGAGGTTGGAATTTTCCTGTGACGAGTAAATGTCATATAAATTCATCAATGCATTCACTGTCATATGGTGTTCTACAGCATTCGTTTTTGGTGCCCCCGCTGTTTTCATTGTATTTGCTGCCCCTGGGTTCCATTTTAAGAAAACATGTGATTTTCTTTCATTGCTATGAAAGTCAGATCTAGAACCTGCTAAGCAAAAAGGACACTTTCTCCAGCTTTTGTCCTGTTGTTTTATTATATTTGCTGTTTTTATGTTATTATAAATGGATGAGAGTTATGGCGAAGAAACTAAAAAAGTGCATGAAATGAAAGACAGTGGTATCATGACTCACAAAGTATAGGGACTGAATGGCACACGAGAACTCAAAACACACACGACCCAAGATGCATTTCACAGCCAGCCAGCCCGCCCCACCGGCAACACGAAATTTTTGAGGGGATTGCTAATGAATGTAGCTGGTGGCACACCTGAGAGCAGTGGCTAGTTGGTCACTCTCACCTGGACCGAGTTGGGGATCAATAGCAGGGGGATAGCTCCCGCACGTAGACTAATAATCTAACAGCACTACCGGGCTCATTAGTTTACGCTACACAGCTATGAAATGCGCCACCTGTTCAACCTTCCAAATTTGTCTTGGTAGGGTGATATTAACATGTTACACAATAAGCGATCATGATTCATTCATAACAATCAAACATTTTACTCAGCTAAATCCAGCACATTTATTGTTTGTTTGTTTTTTTACCTTTGGTTTTACACAAATTATTTGGCGTGGTCTTTTTCTAAAAACAAAATAGCTGTCAGTAAGTTGTTTTATGACAACCATGCTGTCTCCTTTTCTTATCACTGTTAAGTTAAGAAATACAAACATCCCACCGTGTCTTTCATCTGAAAAACGGCAGCCAACTGTTGTAATGTTTGCAACTGATTACAGGCTCCCATCTGAATGCGATCTGGATTACATCAGCAACCCACAGTGCATTTCAAATATTCACATTGAGCACCCCCAAAATGGTCATGTGTAATGGCATCATAAAACACC
The DNA here is from genome assembly GCF_059441095.1 of Idiotropiscis lumnitzeri. Classification (NCBI taxonomy): domain Eukaryota; kingdom Metazoa; phylum Chordata; class Actinopteri; order Syngnathiformes; family Syngnathidae; genus Idiotropiscis; species Idiotropiscis lumnitzeri. Next base: position 4,043,710 of record NC_142395.1, on the reverse strand, counting down.
TACTTCTGGCAGTGATTGCATTTTAAAGCTTGTACAAATTGCTGTTACAGTTGTGTTGTTACTAAATCAAGTCTGATTGATTACATGTTCTTTAACTTGATAGAGGGGTTTGTTTTGTCAAATTGGATCATAATTCACTTGTAATTTTATTTCCATTACTTTCATACAGTACCTAGATTACAGATTAAATGTTATTACAGGTCAACTGGCTAGCACATCCGTCTCACAGTGCAGAGATCGTGGGTTTGACTCCAGCCCCGAGTTTTCGGTGTGGCGTTTGCATGTTCTCCCCATGCCTGCGTGGGTTTTCTCCGGGTACGCCGGTTTCCCCCCCAGATTGCAAAGACATGCATGGTATCTTAAAAACATAAAACAGGCTGTATAGGGGCGCTTGAGGACCAGACCTGGGCACCACTGCTATAGACCATTTCATAAAGTTTGTAAATAATAGGCTCATGGATACTTGTGGGTGAAAGAAAGTGACCATCGCTGACCGAAGATAAGATAAGATAAGATAAGATGTCCTTTATTAGTCCCACAATGGGGAAATTTGAGGTGTTACAGCAGCAAAGATATAGATCACACAGAGTCAGCGGCGTAATGTAGCCGTTAATGTAAGGGGCTGCTTTTCCACCCGTGGCTGGAAAAGCAGTGTGGAAGGGACCCTTTAACCGCGGACACAGGAGATGCAGTGCTTAACAGAATGTTTATTAGCACAATGGTACTTACAATACAAACGGGCGCGGAGCCGACAAAGTCCAACATAAAGCGCTGGAGGGAAAGTCCACTCCAGGAGGAAAACATTAACGATAACGAAAAACGCTTGCAACGCAAGGGAAAAGAACAAGAACGGAAATCGCTTGCCGCAGAAGAGCAAGGGGAGTCAATTGGGAACGAGCAAAGGAATCCGACAAGTACAGGGCACGAGACGTAGTCAATTGGCGTAACAAAGGTCATAACACGAGAATCAAGGAAACGAGGAATCAACACAGACGTGGCACGTAGCGAGAGCAATGAGGAAGGAATAATCCGACGCTGACCCCTCAGCGTCGGAGGCTTAAATACACTGAATAATCATGGCTAACGTGACACAGCTGTGTGGCCGGTGGGCGTGTCTCTCCGGCCGTGAAAACATGGCATGACGAGAATGCCGGGAGGCACGCCCACGGGCCAGCTGAGAACATAAACAAACAAAACACAAAGACACGTGGCATGACAAAACACGGATCATGACAGTTAATGTATAACATTAGCAGCAGACATTCATAAAAAGCATGCAAATATACACAGTATAAACGTATCTAAGTGTAAGGAAACACTCCTAATGCCAGTCCATTCTACACAGGGGGAAACGCTGTAATGATAAAAACTACTGAATGATTGAAAATACTGCAATGATAAAAATATTGCAATGATAAAAGTACTGTAATGGTAAGAGTACTGAAATGATAGAAAAGTACTGCAATGATAGAAAATACTGCAATGATAAAAGTACTGAAATGGTAAAAAGTACTGCAATGATAAAATATACTGCAATGATAAAAGTACTGTAATAGTAAAAGTACCGCAATGAAAGGAAATACTGCAATGATAAAAGTACTGTAATAGTGAACGTCCTGCAATGGTAGAAATACTGCAGTGATAAAATTACTGTAATAAGAATACTGTAATGGTAAACAAAAGACATCATTGGTCAATATTTAAGTACACCATTGGCTGAAAGTACAGTAGTAGTGTATATTGCATCCTAGGACTGCACAATTGCACTAATGCCCTCCCGTTTGTAGGCCTGACCCAATGTTCTTGTTAAAAAGTCTGACAGCAGTCGGGAGGAAGGAGCGGCGAAATCTCTCTTTGGTACAGCGAGGGTGTAACAATCTATCACTGAAGGAGCTGTGGAGTGTTCTCAGAGTGTCATTGAGTGGGTGGGCTGGGTTGTCCAGCATTGATGACAATTTTGCCGTCGTCCTCCTGCCCCCCACTGAGTCCACAGAGTCCAGGGAGCAGCCCAGGGCAGAGCTGGCCCTCCTCACGAGTTTGTCCAGTCTCTTTTTGTCCCGGCCCGAGATGCCTCCTGCCCAGGAGACCACTCCATAGAAGATGACTGATGAAACCACCGAGTCATAGAAGTTCCTGAGGAGTGTTCCCCGAACGCCAAAGGACCTCAGCCTCCTGAGTAGGAAGAGTCTGCTCTGACCCTTCCTATAGAGAGCGACTGTGTTGTCGCTCCAGTCCAGTTTATTGTTCAGATGAACACCCAGGTACTTGTAAGTTGAGACCCTCTCAACGTCTGTTCTCTGGATATTCACTGGTGCAGGTGGAGAGTGCCGACGCTTGCGGAAACCCACCACCAGCTCTTTGGATTTCCCAGCGTTGATTTGGAGGCGGTTCTGCTGACACCAGTCCACGAACCCCTGCGTAACCCCTCTGTACTCCCGATCGTCACCGTCAGTAATGAGGCCGACAATCGCAGAGTCATCAGAGAACTTCTGCAGGTGACAGGTTGTGGAATTGTATTTGTAGTCCGAGGTGTAGAGGGTGAACAGGAAGGGAGCCAGAACAGTTCCCTGCGGCGCTCCCGTGCTGCAGAGGAGCACGTCAGACACACAGTCCTGTGTCCTCACGTACTGTGGCCGGTTTGTGAGGTAGTCGTGGATCCATGTGATGAGGTGGTGGGCCACTCCCGCCTGCTCCAGCTTGTCTCCCAATAAGGCGGGCTGGACGGTGTTAAAAGCACTTGAGAAATCAAATAACATGATCCTTACCGTGCCCTCCGCCTTCTCCAGGTGGGAGAGTGAAGTGTGGAGCAGGTAGTTGATGGCATCATCCACTCCGATGCCAGGCTGGTATGCGAACTAGAGTGGGTCCATTGAAGAGCTCACCAGGGGGTGCAGATGGATGAGGACCCGTCTCTCCAGGGTCTTCATCAGATGAGACGTCAGCGCCACTGGTCTGAAGTTGTTGAGCTCCTTCGGATGGGGTGTCTTTGGAACCGGAACCAGGCAGGATGTTTTCCACAGCTGGGGGACTCTGCCCAGCTTCAGGCTCAGGTTGAACATGTGCTGGACGATTCCACACAGCTGGTCTGCGTAGGATTTGAGGAGCTGGGAGCTAATCCCATCTGGGCCTGCTGCCTTCCTCGCCTTCATCTTCCTCAGCTGGTTCTTCACCTGAGTTGTTGTGAGGAACAAGGCTGAGCAGGAGGAAGTGGTGGTTGTCTGATGAGGCTGGGAACTGGAGCCTGTGGAGAGAGAGAGGGGGAGAGAGGGTCTCGTTCGCAGTGGCAGGAGGGGTTGGTGGAGGATGCAGCAGGGGAGCCTGAGCGGGGTCAGGCATTTGATCAAACCTATTGAAAAATAGGTTCAACTCATTTGCCCACTGAAGCCCCCCTCTCTTCTGGGTCTTACTTGGTTGTCCGTGGCCTGAGATTGTCTTCAGGCCCCTCCAGATATCCCTGGCATTGTTCCGCTGCAGTTGTTCCCCCATCCGCATTCTGTAGGACTTTTTCCCCTCCCGGATCCTCCTCAGCTGACGCTGCACTCTCTTCAGCTCGTCCTTGTCGCCTGACTCAAAAGCCCTCTTTTTCTCCGTCAGGAGAGCTTTAATGTCCGGTGTGATCCAGGGTTTGTTGTTGGAGAAACATCTTACAGTCCTGGTGGGAATGGTGTTCTCCATGCAGAAGTTAATATAGTCTGTAATTGTGTCTGTTAGCCCATTGATGTCCTCACCATGAGCTTCGCTGAATACCTCCCACACAGTTGTGTTGAAACAGTCCTTTAAGGCCTCCTCGGCTTCTCCGGACCATCGCTGAACTGTGCGTGTCACCGCTGGCTGCCTCCGGACCAAAGGTTTGTACACAGGCAGGAGAGCAACCAAGTTGTGGTCAGCTTTGCCCAGCGGGGGAAGGGGCAGTGATGTGTACGCCTCCTTGGTGTTGGCATAGAAAAGGTCCAATATTTTATTGTCTCTGGTGTGGCAGGTTACATATTGTGTGAATGAAGGCAGAGAGGAGGAAGGAGATGCATGATTGAAGTCACCAGAGATAAGGAGCAGGGCATTTGGGTGCTGTGTTTGTAGCCTGCTCACAGCTGCAGTCAGTAGGTCACAGGCTGTCTCACTGTTAGCAGAGGGTGGCACGTACGCCGCCACCGCGATCACATGACTGAACTCTCGTGGAAATAGAACGGACGCATGCTAACAGCTATCAGCTCAATGTCCCGACTGCAAAGTTGATCCTTAACAGTTATGTGCCCAGGGTTACACCATCTATTATTAACAAACACAGCCAACCCTCCCCCTTTCCTCTTACCGCTCTCCAGTGTCCTGTCCGCGCGTAGTATTTGGAAGCCGTCCAATTCCACGACGGCGTCCGGCGTTAGCTCTGTTAGCCACGACTCCGTGAACACCAGCAAGCTAGCCTCCCAGACAATCCTCTCGTCCCGGGTTAGTGCTGTTAGCTCGTCCATTTTATTGGGGAGGGATCTAACATTCCCCATAATAACGGACGGGAGGACGGGGTGGTATCGTCTCCTCCTTGCCTGGTGTTTAGCCCCCGCACGACATCCCCGTCTCTTCCTCCTCAGCTCGCGGGGGATATCGGGTCTCGCTCCGGGAGCCGACGCAGGGTTAGCACGGAGTGCTAACAGCTGATCTCTTGAGTACACGATCGATCCGTAGCTCCGAGTTTCGTCTCCGGACACGATCGCGCAAAAAACAGCCCCCAACAGCAGTAAAACCACCGCAAGTTGTATGTCCATTGCTGAGATGAGGTAAAAATAAAATAAAACAGGGTAAAGGGAAAAAACACACGAAAAAGGCTCAATAGTGAGCCACGCTGCTGTAAACAGGCAGCCGCTCGCGCGGCGCCGGAACCGGAAAAAAAAACTGAACTGAACTGAAATTTAGTAAAAATCTAGTATTTGAAAACGTACTGATCAAAAAGTAAAACATTTAAAGGAATTTAACGATTAGACTAGTGAACCATGATGGTGTTGTCGCACCAAAGCTATAACCTGTGGAAGGCAGTCTTTTTTGAAGAACACCTGGGGCCCTTTTTTTGTGCAACGAGCAAGTCCAGCGCAAAGTTCAGTTTAACCTGATGCATGGGTGGAGGTTTATTTCTTTTGGATTTTCCTCAACGTTGCACACATAGAATTGCGCGTAACGGGGCGTTGTGCACCAGCATTGTGGGATGGAACGAGCCGACTCTCGGCCAAACGAAGTGCACTCATCTCAGTCCCATTCAAATCAGGGCTGTGGAAGCGCACCGGTGCTTAACATTACGGAAGAAGAAATTGACTCGCTGGGTCTGAGAGGTGAGATTGGCACGCGCAAAGCGTGTTTAGACATGATAAACTGGAAGATCTCTCTTGAGGATGATGTAGTTGGGAGACCATGTTGCACCCCTGTGTGCACACCTGAAATCTAATCTCAGGTCATTGACGTTTCTTCCCATTCAAAAACCATTGAGGGACCTGCAGCCTTGGAATATTCCAAGTCAAGATTGAACACATCTCATTTCATGAGATGGATTCCTTTCAACAACTCGAATAGTGTTGTCTACACTGGTTGCAGTGTAGCACATCCATTGATTGCATAAATAGTGACTGAGTGACCCAGCCAATGACAGTCCAGTCAGACCATGTAGCAAAGATCAACTGACACTGGAATTCAAACCACAAAATGATGATATTCTTTTTGATTTGCTATTTGCTGCTCAACAACTCTAATTTAGTACCATGGATTATGTCTGACATGTGACTGTTTTTCATTGTTTAGCAGTGGAGGTGGGCAGTCAGTGTAGTCAAGTCAAGTCAAGTCAATTTTATTTGTATAGCCCTTAATCACAGACAGTCTCAAAGGGCTTTACATAGCCACAATCGACATCCCCGATCTTAACCCCCAGGAGGGCAAGGAAAAACTCACAAAACCTCATTAGGGGAAAAGTGAGAAACCTTGAGAAGGGACCACAGATGGGGGAATCCCCCTTCCAGGATGACCAGGCTGCAATGGATGCCAACTGGGCAACATTTGACACATACAATGATGCTATGCAATAATAGATTAGATAATATAAGAGTCAATTGAATGAAGTGCTGCAGGAAGATGACTTCAGTGGAGTGGGTCCTCATCCAGGGCCGTAATATCCATGGCAGCATATCCGAAGATGAGCCTTCGATCTTGTACCGGTCAGTTGGTGTAAATTCAGTACAGCCACTTCCAAGTGAATCGCCATCACCTAATTCGGGGAATTGGGAACAGAAAAGAAAGAACAGAAATAGCAAACAGGCCAACAAGTAGTTCAATGAAGTGCTGAAATATAAGGAAATCAGAAAAGGCGCTGCATGAAGACGACTTCGGCAGAGCAGGTCCCTTCCCGGTTCGTCAGTGCCGTAATCTTCAAAGCATGTCCCCATCACCTAATTCCCAAGCAGGGGAAGGAGGGGGCAGAAAAGAGAAGAAGCGGCAGTAAACAGGCCAACAAATAATTAAATTAGATGCTAAAGTATATAAATAAATTGATCAAATGTCGCGCTGCAGGAAGACGACATCACTGGAACAGGTGCATGCCCAGTTGGTCAATGCCTTAAACTTCCTAGTGGGTCACCGTCACCTAATCCCCCAGCCGGGGGAAAAGGGGGCAGAAAAGAAAACAAAAGAAAAAAAAAAGCGGCAGTAAACAGGCCAACAAATATTTCAGCTAAATGCACAAGAGTATAAATGCGTCTTTAATAGTGTTTTGAACATTTCTACTGAGGTGGCGCCTCTAATATCTGAGGGAAGTGCATTCCAAAGCATTGGTGCCCGAATAGAGAACGCTCTAGAACCTGCGGACTTCTTTTTGGCTCGCGGGATCACGAAAAGACCAGCATTTTGTGAGCGAAGGTTTCGGGACGGAACATATGGTACCACGAGGTCAACGAGATAAGAAGGTGCTAAGCCGTGCAATATTTTAAAAGTAAGTAGCAGAACTTTAAAATCACATCTCAAGTGGACCGGAAGCCAATGCAAATTAGCTAATATCGGGGTAATATGATCAAACTTTCTCGTCTTAGTTAAGAGTCTAGCTGCTGCATTTTGAACTAACTGCAGACTTTTAATACTCGACATGGGGAGACCCGAGAGCAAAGCGTTACAATAGTCGAGGCGAGACGTAACAAACGCATGGATTAAGATTTCCGCATCACACGTTGATAGAATTGGGCGAATTTTAGCAATGTTACGCAGATGAAAAAACGCAGTTCGAGTAATATTTTTAATGTGCATTTGAAAAGACATAGTTGCGTCAAATATAACACCGAGATTTTTTGTTGAATCCTTTTGGATAATATTACATTTATCGATATTCAGAGTGTTGTCTTTGAAAAGGTACCGATGACGCGCTGGTCCAATGATGAGCATCTCGGTTTTATCTGAGTTAAGACGCAAAAAATTGAAAGACATCCATTGTTTAATTTCGGCAAGGCATGCCTCTAATTTATAGCAATCACGCGGATTCGTTATATCCAACGGCATGTATAATTGCGTATCATCAGCATAACAGTGAAAACTAATGTTATATTTCCGTATAATATCACCAAGCGGTAGCATATAGATGCTAAACAATAGAGGTCCAAGTACCGATCCCTGCGGAACTCCACATATGATCTTACAAAGATCCGAAGTCGTATTGCCATGAATTACACGGTGCGTCCTCTCCGACAGATACGAATTAAACCAAGAAAGCGCTGAACCTGAAATGCCAACACACGTTTCAAGGTGTTTTAATAATATGTTATGATCAACGGTATCAAAAGCGGCACTAAGATCGAGTAAGAGTAATATTGATGAGGTGTCGGCGTCCATAGCTATGAGAAAATCATTAGTAACTTTAGCAAGGGCCGTCTCAGTAGAGTGGTCGGCTCTAAAACCCGATTGGAAAGGTTCAAATTGATTATTAGCAGTCATATATTCATTAAGTTGTTGCGCTACGACTTTTTCAAGAATTTTTGCAATAAACGGAAGATTTGAAACCGGCCTATAGTTGATGAGACTCTCTGGGTCAAGGTTTGGTTGCTTAAGTAACGGTCGGATAACGGCGGTCCTAAAAGCTGCTGGTACTACACCCGTGGTAAGTGATAAATTAATTATATTTAAAACAGACGGTCCTAGAGTCGTAAACAGTTCTTTAATTAGTTTGCCAGGAAGCGGATCGAGCACACAAGTTGTCGGTTTTGCCGCACTAACCAATTTTGTTAGGCTCTCAAGAGATATTTTTTTAAATTGACATAAGGTTATCGGACAGTTATCAGCCCTAATGTCCCTATTAACACCATTTATCGCGGAATTCGACGGAATTTTAAGAACAGTGTCTTTAATCTCATCACGAATACATTCTATCTTCTGAGTAAAAAATTGCATAAAATCGTGAGCTGAATAGGAAGAGCTATCCGAGGTTGGTCGCTGTTGCGTTAGCATTGCTACGGTATCAAATAAATATTTAGGATTGTTTTTATGTAAGACAATTAATCTCGAATAATAATTAGTTTTGGCTAAATTAAGCGCTTCTTTGTATATTAGTAAACTATCGCACCATGCCTGACGGAAGACCTCAAGTTTGGTCGCACGCCATTTGCGCTCAAGCTTCCTACAAGTGTACAGTACCAAAGAAGCGTTCTGCCCAAAAACACAGTATGAGGTGTAGTAATTGTCAGGCACAACGGCAGACTCTTGAATGAAGAAATAAAAATGAAAAAAATTGAGGGAGACTAATGTGAATGCTGCTTCAGCTCACTGGTGTGCTCAAGACCTCACTTTGTTTACACCAGGGCCTCGTCCACTGTAAGCATTTTGTGTCACACAGTGATTAAGAGCTTCCTGCTCACGAGAAGCTTTATATATCTATAACCCTGCACGAGTTGGCAAGGATGTCAGTTTAAAAGCGGGGGTTGCAGTTTAGAAGAAAACAAAATTGTTTTAAAACCGTTTCCACGACCTGACAGACGAATATCGTAAATATTATCCATCCATTTTCCAAGGCGCTTATCCTCACAAGGGTCGTGGGAGGCAACGTGCGCTTGTGTGGAAACAAGTTATCATGAAAAATAAGAAGTCTACACACGTCGTCACACTGAGCTGAGACGTTTGCTGTTTCCCCTGACTAAATTGGAAATGAGTTGAATACTTTGTTTAAAAAAAAAAAAGAAGTTTTAGGAAACTTGGAAAGGAGTGTTGTCGTTTTGCCTTGGGGTATTATTTTTCCGGTGGGTTGTTTTATTTATTGTTTCCTATTTATGTTGTTGTAGTTGAAGGTGTTTATTTTTGCAAGACGTGCAAATGTGAAATAAAAATAAATAAATAAATTTTTTAAAAAAGGAAAAGACCTTGTTAGGGCCTTGTGTTTAAATTGAGAATTGTAACTTATGTTGTCGTGTGGTGATCAACGCAGGGATAGTGGGTGCATTCGCTCAGACTGCAAATGCACCCACTACGCCTGCATCATCACACAACAGAACTTTATTTGTTAACCAATATTTTAAAAGGAAAAAAAGCTTAAATTGTGTCAGTGTGCTGTGCCTATTCTGGATTTCTGTGGGGTTTTTTCTGTGTTGACTCAAGAAATCGTTTAAATAGGCGCTGTTAGCCAAAGTGAAGTGGACTACAAAATCTGAACAGCAAATGCATCATGCCACGATCCATAGAAATTCCTGAAAAAAAAGTGATTGAAATCACCAATTACCAATTATTGCAAACGTTTTACTTGAGTTATCGCTGCCAAAGGTGGCAGAACTCGCTATTATGTTGAGAGGGCAATTACTTTTTCACGTAGGGCCAGATAGTTTTTTATTGTTTTCCCCCTCATAATTTAGGAACTTTATTTTATATTAATTTATTGGGTTATCTCAGTGTGATATTAAAATTGATTTGATGAAATCAAACCGTTCTGAGTGATAAATGTCCAAAAAGCAAAGAAATAATAAATACTTTTGCATAGCACTGTATTTAAGAATAAGAATTTGGCAGCAACAATAATGATACCGTATTTTTACGGCCATAAGACGCGCTGCATCAAAGGGCGCAACACCAGTTGAGGGTGCTATTTCCGTATTTAATGCATATACTAGGCGCGCCGCACGACGCCGCACTACAAGACGCTAGCTCAGCGCACTACAAGACGCTAGCTCAGCTCGCTGGCTCAGCTGCTCGCACTAGCTGATGCCAGCTCACCAGGACGTGAGCGCTGATGCCAGCTCACCAGGACTCAATCCCCTAAGGGATCAGTTGCCAGAGTTTACACCCCATTTCAATGACAGATATCAAGAAAACGATTAGGAATCACTGCCAATAACAATGACTCTAACCAATAAAAGATGTCTTAGCAATAGTCTACTAGACAACGTCAGGGGAGGGACTTCACTGGTCACTAGAGTCACGGTTTCAAATCAAAACCAAAAAAAAACCTCAGCATACAAGCAAACAATGAAACAAAGAAATAAGATTAACACAAAACATGTATCTCGCATGCCATCTATATACCCAAAAGAAATGAAAATAACACCAAAAGATTATAGCAATGGCTTCTTGGGAGCCACTCAGCCTTAGCCAATTACAGCAATGGCTTCTTGGGAGCCACTCAGACTCAGCCAATCACATGGCTGTTTAGAGAGATGTGCTGTTGTGCTTTGGGCTTTTTGCAGTCTGTTGTCTAAAACTGGGACGTTTCTTGCTTGCAATAACATAAATGATAAGACAGACTACAACATTGTGGACAGCTGCCCTTTAGTCCAGCTTTCTCCTACACCATCAACCAAACACCATAGTCACATAATGTATAAGTCACGGTCAATTAGAAGCATAGATGACTCAGACTTTGTCCAGCAGGGTGTGCTAACATGCACTCCGAACAGCCCAATGAGTAAAAGGGTTGATGGTTGCGAGTGATGCTTAGTCCATATAATGGGCGCGTCGCTTTACAAGGCGCTTTGTTTGTTTTGGGGAAGATTAGGGACTTTAAAGAGTGCTCTATGGCCCGGAAAATACGGTACATGGTGCATTTGATCTTATTCCATGAGAAAGAAAGAAAGAAAAGTATGTAATTTGGTTTAGGAACTCATTTTGGTACTTTAATACAATTTTACCTCAGATACTTTCCTTGGGCTCGTTTATCATATAATTGTTAAATGCATTGATTCTCACTCTCATTTGATATTCGGTTAAAACTGTTTTGTTCGAATATGAATATTAATCATCAGTCTATTGCATTGAAGTGTAAATTCAATGACTTAACTCAACTGGACCAAATTCAAATTCATTAGGAGGCAGGAAAATGTCAATTTTTCTCAAGTGTACTCCTGACTTGACTTGTACAGTGGTAACTGATTAGAAAGGATCCAATGCTTTAGTAGTGCTGTTTTTGCAAAGAATAATAGTATAAATGAAGAGATTGCTGCGGTCACACTGATATGATGGATTTTACTGTCACCAATAGCGCCATTGTTGGTGCTGCTAAGCAGTTAGAGGAAACTTTGCTTCAGGCTCCCAGAAGACCCTGATCATCATGCGAAGTTTAGGCTCATATGACTGACATATACATAGTATATACAGTTTTTCAAAAATTAAAAGAAACGTCTGCACAAAATACAGTCAGTATTAATTCCAGAGGATTCTTGTTCTTGGAGATGAGTATTATCATCCTATCAAGTGTGGACTCATAACTGTACAGTTCTGCCAAAAATTAAAGGAATGATATCCCACCACTTCCTGTCTGCCAGTGGCCCTCCTCTGGCCAGATCCCCTTGAGTCACTCTGGTGGCCGCCGGTGGGTGTGTTGGCAACTAAATGCTATCTAGGTTAACACTTCAACAATTGCAAACAGTCAATCTACTTACAAGATACTCTCAGCCAGTTAAGACTGCTGAAAGGCAAGGATGCAAGCTCTTTAAAAGGAGGCAGATGGACAGGGAGTTTTTTGGGTTTTTTTCAAGGAGGAAAGTGTAATGATGGAAGGGTGCTCAGGTCACGGACGTAGGACGGACCGGCAAAATAGCGTAAAGTGCCCATCTCTGCTTTATTGTAAACAAACATACAGCAAGCAAACCTGTAACATTTTAATCAGGTGAAGAGCCAAGATTTTTCAATAACAAGCTCAGTTTCTATATTTTTTTATCAGGCAACAAAAATTGCGATTTATTGTTTTGGGACCGAAGTCGTGATCTCTGACGACACGATTTCTAGGAATTTCAGGACACATTGCTCAGCCTTCAGTCTCTCTTTGAAGCAGTTAAGTCTCTAGCAAAAACAATATATACATATGATATTGCATTAATATCCCGCAACATGTACTTTAGTACAAAATGTTAATCATTTTTGGTTAAAAAATGTATTTTTATATACACTATTACAGATAATTGCGTATGTATGGAAATACGTCTTGCCTTACTTGAAGCATTTTAAAAACCTTGAAAAACCTTTCTGTTAACCCGAGTATCGTATCTAAACTTCCAAACCCAATGAACCTTATGGCCATCCCGACAGTTCTCTTGGTTTGGAGATGTTTGTTACTACAGTATATGAAACATTTTCCCTACATTAGTATCCCTATTTCTTTTATATCTGAATGTTGTTTCAGTCCCAATCTTTCAACCGTGTGTGTGGTCAAATTCTCTATATATTCAAGCTGGAGTCCAGCAGTTTTATTTGGCTTTTTAAACTGGTCTCAAGCCAGAACCCCACCCCCTACCCCCTCTGTTGTGTGCTGCTGTCTATGTGGCCTGTTACACCTTTTTATTGCCATGTAAATTTCAGTTTAAGAGTGGTTTCAGTGGAATTCAGTGGTGACTCAGGGTTTTGGTCCTTGGATGTTTCAAATAAAATAAAATAAAGATCCAGACATAGATCAGCACAAAAAAAAAACTGTAACTACATTTTTATGTAGAGTATTTGAATAGTAGTGACTCTTCATGAAGTAGGTTATGGTAAAGCACACTTGGACAGGCAAAAGTTATTCTGTACTATTTATTATTATTATTTTTTTTTCATTTTAAAAAAAGCTTTCTCTTTCTTTTTGTGGGAGTGGGTTGTTGCATGGGTCAAGGATAAACTATTTTCTTCTCATTTCTAATATGTTGCGACATCCTCTATGATCCAAGAAGGGCTTTTTTTTTTTTACACTCACACACACGCACACGCACGCACACCCCTGCACACGCGTTCGTCAAAACTTTGGCTATGTACTGAGTGATTCTACATGAGTGTTTTCATTCACATTTTTAATTTGGACAGGACACTATGTTTGAATGTGGATTTTCTTAGTCTTCCTTGTAAAAGCTGCTTTCTCTATTTACTTAAATAAATAAATAAAAATTAATTAAAATAAATAAATAAATAACCAAAAGCTTAAAATATATGTTTTCCTGTTGTCTGTCGGCTTTAAAATATTGACTTCTTTCCGCTGCTAAAACATTAAATCTGTGACCTTGTTTGTGCAAAATGAAGCTTTTGTCATGGTGTCGCTGTGTTGTCTTGTCATTGTGATTATTGTGGCATTTTGGTGAAAGTCATTGTTGAAATGACTTTAGGAGCGTCAGACAAAAGTCGTATTTTGCTGACATCTTGTGCAATCTAAATTATAAACCTTTTGGGGGCGGGTCGCAATTACTTGTGGATTTTTCAGTATTTGCGAATTCAATTTTCTTAAAGTGCATAAGGAGTAGGGCTGCGCGATTTTGGAAAAACATGCAATATGCAATATGATTGTTGATTATAGCGATATCGCTATTCCTGCGATATTTAACATTTAATGAAAGAAATTACATTTCTATTATGTCATGAAAGAATTGCTTTTTTTCACGCAACAAAATAAGCAAGCTCAATGTATTCTTAGATAATTAAATGTAATTACCCTATATAATGTTCAACTGTTGGATGGTATGCACATTTAAGTTTGTGACTGACTGGTCAAATTTAGACTACAGCATACTATTCCATGAGAAAATTATTGCTTGTCTTTGCAATATGCATATTGCACAGGCCAATATCATGACAGATATTTTTTCGATATATTGTGCTGCCCAAATGAGTAGTTATCACAACACATTTTTATACCCCAGCAATCCTAATATATTTCGTACAACTTTTGTGCATGGTTTATGGTTGTTTAATTGGACAACTTGCTTTTTTGGTGATGGTGGACTCACCATACAGAGGGGTCACATCAGGTACGACCTTTACTGCCCAGTTCCGTTTCTGACAGGACCACCACCCAAAAAGGCTTGAATGTCTTGCATAACTTTAACACGGAACAATTAGCCAAGAGAAAGATCAGCGCCACCTTTCTCCCCAATAAGCCTAAAGTTCCAGCGGGGCCAAATTATGGAGTGGGTGCCTGTCAGTAGCAGAGCACATACTTACAGGTAAACAGAAAACCGCTCACTTTCGTCAGTTTTAAGATGGAAAAATTATTCTTTGAGATAATATTGTGTCAAAACTTGCACAGTAAAATGCGACTTGTGTTTCTGAACGTATTCATGATTCATGCAATGAAAATGCATCGCAATGTGAATATTTACCTTGCAAGTCAATTTACCGTGTGCAACACTACATTTTCGGCCTGCACAAACACATAGAAGCTGAAAAATATCTCTTCATTGGTATATTTCACTGTTGTGCAACATTTTCAACATACAGGTACATCCGTGATGTGTCCAACGAAACGTGACATCTGCAGTCTCACTGCCGGACAATAGACACACATTGTACAATGAGGAGTAAACAAAGAAAAACAATGCCATAACACAGAGCAAAAGTTTCAAATAAGTCGAGTAGAAACAGCATAGAAGATGCACACTTGCATGTTCCATCATGTTCCAATTCCATAATTTACAAAAGTGTATTTACCCAAGATTTGTCAAGCCTTCAGTGGGCACAAGGACAAGCAGATAGGTGCGCATAAAATTACCGCTGAGACGCTGCACCAAATCAGAACTCTGTCAAAGAAGAGCAACTGTATTAAGTCTATGCATGTGGAGCTTGCAAATGAGCACCATGTCTCTGCTGCACTTCCTTATCCAGTTTTTCCCACAAATTATGTAATAATTCATAATATTTTGTGCCATCAAAAGACCATTTGGCGCTGCATTATTCACATAAAACATTGATTCTGACTTAGTCGACTTATTTCACAGTATTGGCTGGTATTCTGACAGGTTGGTGTTATAGATGCATTCCATTTGGCATAGCTGTGTTTGTAAATCCTCTTGTAGTCTAGTCCAGCTTTTACACACGTGACAGATATCTTGCCACATGTTCAATAAATACAGCGGCCAGCTATACTATTTTTAAAATAGTTTTTAAATGTATGAAATGTGCATGAAAAATAACTAAGTACTCAAATTAATTATAGAAAACATATTAAGGTGGCATGGTGGAAGACCGGTTAGTACGTCCGCCTCACCGGGGAGAGGTCGTGGGTTTGAATTCGGCCCCAGCCTTCCTGTGTGGAGTTTACATGTTCTTCCCCTCCTGCGTGGGTTTTCTCCGGATACTCGGGTTTCCTCCCACATTCAAAAGACATGCATGGTAGGTTGATTGGACACTCTAAATTGCCCCTAGGTATGAGTGTGAGCGTGAGTGGTTGTTGTCTTTCTGTGCCCTGTGATTGGCTGACAACCAGTCCATGGTGTACCCCGCCTATTGCTCAAAGGCAGTTGGGATGTGAGGAGAAGCGGCTTGGATGATGGATGGATGAAAATGCTGCCACAAATTACACACAAATGTAAAATATCCCTTTAAATGTACTTCCTGAACTAAAATGGACGAAGAGGCTGTCCCTTCTAAATTGTATGCCAGCCTCTTAGAATAAAAAGATGGTGCTGGTGGGGGTAGCAATTCTGCTCAAAGGACTGCCAGACCACTGGGCATTTGTAGACCGCGCAGTGACTTCAAAAACACGTTGCTTCATCAGAGAGGCTGAAAGGCATGTGTGTGTGTGTGCGGGGGTGGGGGTGTGTGTGTGTGTGTGCGCGCATTGTGCATGCGTGCGTGTGCCTGTGCGTGTATGTGAGTGCACTAACGTATCTATCCAAGTGGGGACACTCTCGCCAAGAGGGGACCGCGTCACCAACAGATGACATTTTTTGGGTCCTCTCTTGGTCATGCTTTAAAACAAGTTAAAATCATATGTGACACACTCTGGTGAATTTTATTTTTCAGACTGCAGAGTTTAACAGGTTATTGGGTGCAGAACATGTCTCTGTTAACCAATTTGGTCTTGTTTTTTAAACATTTTAAAGTAATTAAAATAACACTTTTAGATGAACTTTTTTAACATAGTTTTTTTCATGGTTGAGTCGAAATAACACTTTTAGATGAACTTTTTTAACATAGTTTTTTTCATGGTTGAGTCGAAACTTCAGAGAAAGCAATTTTTTTTTCGTACCATGCGTGATAGGGTCGCTGTCCGGCCGAGGCCGGAAGCGAAGAGTGAACTCCACAAACGCTGACCACAAGAAGAGTTTCAGACCAGGTGTTTATTGGGGCCGACAGAGAACAATCAATCCATATCCTCACGAGGATATGGACTAGTGACAAACATAGATTTAGGAGTATATATACAATTACAAGCGTCGCGAGCGACGAGAACAGAAAACGCTGGTGGACCGGGTCGCACCAGGAACCAAAAACGAGATTTAACTTAAAGCGCTTGCATAGCAAGGATAAACTACAAAACGATAATGGTCTTACCACAGAAGGGAAAGATGAATCCAAATAACGAAAACGAGAACCAAGGGCGAGCCGAAAAGTAGCTGAATCAAGAAACACTATGAACGAGAAAATCAAGACACGGAACAACATGGAGCAAACGTGAGCATAAACTATGAGCGTGAGCATTGCAGGATAATTATCCGACGCCGTGCGATCCTCGGCGACGGCTTATGTAGTCACGGTAATCAGCAGGTGATGAGCGTCAGCTGCGCGGCTGGGCGCGTCTGCCCGGTGACGTGCGACGGGGAACGCGCGGAGGGAACGCCCACTGCTGGACAGAGAAACAGACGGATCATGACAATGCGCATGTCAGAAAAAATGGCTTTATCTTACTGTAAAGGTTTTGGTTAAATGTGATTTACTATGTTTTTTATGCACATTCTAGGGGAAAAAGTACTTTTACAGTTTGGGAATAGTGACAGCAGTTCCTTCTTAGTACAGAACAACATTCACACTCCAGCATGGATGAAACGTAAAATCAGCAAAATCAATATGTAAAATTACAATCCTACTATATTGATGGTCAAAAGTAGTTTGTTATGAAAGAAATGTACTTTTACTTTTTGGAATCACAGAGGTTCCCTCTTGTGTCATGATCCGTTCCTGTCATGCCACGTGTTTTGTTTGTTTATGTTCTCAGCTGGCCTGTGGGCGTGCCTCCGGCATTCTCGTCATGCCATGTTTTCACGGCCGGAGAGACACGCCCACCGGCCACACAGCTGTGTCACGTTAGCCATGATTATTCAGTGTATTTAAGCCTCCGACGCTGACCCCTCAGCGTCGGATTATTCCTTCCTCATTGCTCTTGCTACGTGCCACGTCTGTGTTGATTCCTCGTTTCCTTGATTCTCGTGTTATGACCTTTGTTACGCCAATTGACTACGTCTCGTGCCCTGTACTTGTCGGATTCCTTTGCTCGTTCCCAATTGACTCCCCTTGCTCTTCTGCGGCAAGCGATTTCCGTTCTTGTTCTTTTCCCTTGCGTTGCAAGCGTTTTTCGTTATCGTTAATGGTTTCCTCCTGGAGTGGACTTTCTCTCCAGTGCTTTATGTTGGACTTTGTCGGCTCCGCGCCCGTTTGTATTGTAAGTACCATTGTGCTAATAAACATTCTGTTAAGCACTGCATCTCCTGTGTCCGCGGTTAAAGGGTCCCTTCCACACTGCTTTTCCAGCCACGGGTGGAAAAGCAGCCCCTTACAGAATAATCCGACCAACATGGACCCTGCGGACGCAGCGAGAGTTCACAGAGCCTTGGCCAGTCAAGGGGAGATGGTGGGGCAGCAGTCGGCGGAACTCGCGGAGCTCCGCAGCGCCGTCGGCCAGCTGGCCCACCGCCTCGAGACTCTCGACACCCACCTTGGCAGCCTCCTGCCGCGGGCCGTCGGGTCCCCCGAACCAACGGCCCTCGTGGCCGGAGCCTCCCCAACCGCTTTTTACGGACGGGAGCCAAATTTACCGCACCCCCCTCGCTACGGAGGGGAACCCGGCACTTGCGCGCAATTTATTCACCAGTGCCGTCTGATCTTCGATCAGCAACCACTTACCTATGCTCACGACAGCGCCAAGGTGGCTTTCATGATGAGCCTGTTGACCGGCCAATCCAGCGCCTGGGCCGTGAGCAATGCCCGGTCCGATCTTTGCTCCTCCTTTTCCGCTTTCCTGGAGGAATTCCAGCGGGTGTTCCACCACCCGGTTCAAGGGAGGGCGGCGGGGGGGGAACTCCTCGACTGCACCCAGGGCAGCCGATCCGTGGCCGACTATTCGATCGCTTTCCGCATTTGTGCGGCGGAGAGCGGATTCAATGACTGTGCGTTACGGACTTTGTTCCGCCGCGGACTCAGTACGGTCCTGAAGGACGAGCTCGCCGTTCGCGAGGACGCCTCTTCCCTGGAGGAGCTCATCTCCCTGGCAATCCGCCTGGACAATCGCCTGCAAGAGAGACGCCGGGAGAGGGGAGCTGAGCAGCCGGTCGCCACCTTCCGCCCTGCCAACAAGCCGATGCAGCTGGGAGGGGGCCGGCTGGATTCGACGGAGCGCCAAAGACGCCTGCGTTCTGGGTCCTGCTTCTACTGCGGCGCGTCTGGTCACCGCGTGTCCTCCTGCCCGACACGTTCCCCACGCGGGGCCTCGCCGGCAACCCCCAAGGAACTCTGTAAGTCCCCCGTCGTACCACCCGAGCTTCCCTCCTCTCAGGAGGAGGTCGTCGACGATCCGCCTGCCGATCCTGGGGACATGGAGCCCGAGGCACCTAAGAGACTTGAGCTGAGTGGGGAGGTAATCGGCCCGGGCACCCGGTTCAGCGTCCAGTCCTTAGTGGACTCCGGCGCCGATGACTGCTTTATTGACCCCGGGTTGGTCGCCAAGTTAGGCTGCACGGTCGACACTCTCGCGAAGCCCAAGAGGGTTTGTGACCTCGACGGGCGGCTCCTGGCGGAGATCAGGCAGGTAACCCCGCCACTCACGTTAAGAGTACTAGGCAACCACGTAGAGAGGCGGGCGTTTTTTGTTATGCCTTCCAGAGCGGCTCCTATTGTTCTGGGTCTACCCTGGCTACGTTGCCACCGGCCCGTCATAGATTGGGATCGGTTGTCGATTGACAACTGGAGCCCCCATTGTCACGCGAATTGCTTACGCGCGGCGGAGGAGGGGCCGAGCCCCCGGTCCTCAACCCCCGAGGTGATCTGTCTCGATAACGTGCCCCGGGTCTACCACGACCTCAGGGAGGTTTTTAGTAAAGACAGGGCCCAGTCCCTGCCTCCCCACCGTCCTGTACGACTGCGCCATAGATTTGGTGCCCGACGCGCCCCTCCCATCGGCGCGCTTATATAAGATCTCTCAGCCGGAGCAAGCGGCGATGAAGGAGTATATTTCCGAGTCCCTGGCGGCGGGGCTGATTAGGCCGTCCAAGTCTCCGGTAGGATCGGGCTTCTTCTTTGTTCCGAAAAAGGATAAGACATTACGTCCATGTATAGACTACAAGGGGTTAAACAAAATCACTGTAAAGAACCGGTACCCTCTCCCGCTGCTCGATTCCGCTTTCGCCCCGCTGCAATCCGCCACCGTGTTCACTAAATTAGATCTGCGCAGTGCCTACCATTTAGTGCGCATTCGGGAGGGGGAAGAGTGGAAGACCGCGTTCAAGACCCCCATAGGGCACTTCGAGTACCGAGTCATGCCTTTTGGGTTGACTAACGCTCCCGCCGTGTTCCAGAATTTAATTAACGACGTGCTCCGCGACATGCTAAATGTCTCGTGTTTTGTTTACCTCGACGATATCTTGATTTTCTCTCGCTCCGTAGAGGAGCACCAGCAGCACGTCCGGGCTGTGTTGCAGCGCCTCCTCCAAAACCGCCTATACGTGAAAGCGGAGAAATGCGAGTTTCACGCACGCTCAGTCCAATTTTTGGGCTTCATAGTAGAGGAGGGGCATCTTAAGGCCGATCCGGCCAAGATAAGCGCCGTGGTGGATTGGCAGTCACCCACAAATCGCAAACAGCTCCAGCGTTTTCTCGGGTTTGCTAATTTCTATCGACGCTTTATTCAGGACTACAGCCGCCGAGCGCTCCCCCTTACGCGTCTCACTTCCACCAAGACACGCTTTGCGTGGGATCGGGAGGCTGAAGATGCGTTTTCGGCCCTCAAGAAAGCTTTCACTAACCCGCCCATTTTACACCATGCTAACCCCGATCTCCCCTTCATTGTAGAAGTGGACGCATCTGATTCGGGAGTGGGGGCGGTGCTGTCCCAGCGTTCCCCGGTCGACCAGAAGCTCCACCCCTGCGCCTTCTTCTCTCGCCGTCTCACCCCTGCCGAAGCCAATTACGACGTGGGAAACCGGGAGCTCCTCGCCGTCGTTCTCGCCCTCCAGGAGTGGCGGCACTGGCTGGAAGGCGCAGCCCATCCGTTCACCGTGTACACCAACCACAAGAACCTGTCATATATACGATCCGTCAAGAGACTGAGCCCACGCCTGGCACGGTGGTCCCTGCTCCTCGGCCGCTTTGACTACGTTTTGACCTACCGACCCGGCTCCCAGAACGTCAAGTCCGATGCCCTGTCAAGAGGCCACGATCCCGTTGAGGAGGAGCCGGAACCGGACAGCGTCATCCCAGACCACAGCCTGGTGGGATCCCTGCGCTGGGAGATCGAGCAGCGCATTCAGCGGGCACAGGAAGACGAAGGTGAACCGTCAGGGTGCCCAGTGGGCCGGTTGTTCGTGTCGGACCAATTTCGCGGGGAGGTACTAAAGTGGGGACACTCCTCCCGGGTGGCTTGTCACCCCGGAGTTCGTCGCACCCTCGGCCTCGTCGCCCAACGTTTCTGGTGGCCCGAGCTAAGGGCCGACGTCAAGGACTATGTCAAGGCCTGTCCCGCCTTGGCGACGAGCAAGGCGTCGCACCAGCCGCCGGCAGGGTTACTTCATCCGTTACCCATTCCTACCCGACCTTGGTCACACATCGCCCTGGACTTCGTGACCGGTCTGCCCGCCTCAAGGGGCAACTCCGTCATTCTCACCATCGTCGATCGTTTCTCCAAGTCGGCTCATTTCGTCGCCCTGCCCAAACTCCCCTCTGCTCTTGAAACTGCTAAACTGCTGATTTTACACGTGTTCAGGCTTCATGGTATTCCTGCCGACCTTGTGTCGGACCGTGGCCCGCAGTTCGTCTCACGGGTCTGGAAGCTGTTCTGCCGAGCACTGGGGGCCACATCAAGCCTGTCCTCCGGATACCACCCCCAGTCGAACGGTCAGTCCGAGAGGGCCAACCAGGACCTAGAGGCCACCCTACGGTGCGTATGCGGCGACCGGCCGTCGTCATGGGCTGACCACTTGTCCTGGGTGGAATACGCCCACAATACACTGGTGTCGTCGGCCACGGGACAGTCGCCCTTCATGGCGGCCTACGGCTACCAGCCCCCGCTCTTCCCGTCCCAGGAGGGGATGGTCGAGGTACCCTCCGTCCAGCTCCACCTCAAGCGCGCCCACCACGTCTGGCGGGAGGCCCGAGCGGCCTTGTCCCGCACCGCCGAACGCAACCGGCAGATCGCTGACCGCCGTCGCCGACCGGCCCCGACCTACCACCCTGGCGACAAGGTATGGCTCTCAACCCGCGATCTCAACCTCGCAGGCTCCTCACGCAAGCTGGGCCCACGCTTCCTGGGGCCGTTCGAGGTCGACTCCGTCATCAACCCGGTGGCGGTCAAGCTCAAGCTCCCTGCAACCATGAAGGTCCACCCCGTCTTCCACGTGTCCCTCCTCAAACCCGTTTCCTCATGCCCACGGCTTCCTCCATCCGCCCCACCTCCACCGCCGAGGATCATCGAGGGAGGTCCGATGTACACGGTGCGGGAAATCCTGGACTCTCGGCGCAGGGGCAGGGGTGTCGGATTATTCCTTCCTCATTGCTCTTGCTACGTGCCACGTCTGTGTTGATTCCTCGTTTCCTTGATTCTCGTGTTATGACCTTTGTTACGCCAATTGACTACGTCTCGTGCCCTGTACTTGTCGGATTCCTTTGCTCGTTCCCAATTGACTCCCCTTGCTCTTCTGCGACAAGCGATTTCCGTTCTTGTTCTTTTCCCTTGCGTTGCAAGCGTTTTTCGTTATCGTTAATGGTTTCCTCCTGGAGTGGACTTTCCCTCCAGCGCTTTATGTTGGACTTTGTCGGCTCCGCGCCCGTTTGTATTGTAAGTACCATTGTGCTAATAAACATTCTGTTAAGCACTGCATCTCCTGTGTCCGCGGTTAAAGGGTCCCTTCCACACTGCTTTTCCAGCCACGGGTGGAAAAGCAGCCCCTTACATCTTGGCTGGTAAATGGTGACTGGAGTTCCCTGTTAGATAGCACAGAGCGACATTCTCACTCCAGCATCAAACAAAGCAAAGAAATGAAAAATGGAGGTAAAACTACAATCTTAAACAGATAATTGTTTGTCAAACATGATTTGTTGTGTATCTTGATTCACATTACAAGGAAAAAAACAGTCCTGCCAAACACGTAGAAATATTTATTATTTTTTTACAAAACGAGCATTTTTTTGTAGCAATGTAGGTAACAAATACAAAGGAGGATAAAAAAGTAACAAACTTGTCAAACTATTTAATATATCTATGGATCCATCAAGTAATTACAAAAATATCAAAAAGTATTTCAATGTATGATTAAGTGACGTGCCGTTACATGAACAACCACTGTTTTAATCATTACACTGATGTTATATTTACAAGAACTACTAGATTAGTGACTGTATCATTGTTCCTATGTTTACTTGACATCGGTGCGCCATAATGCAAACTCCCAGTATCCAGGTACATAACACCAATCGTCCATAACGTGAGCTCCAATATTAAGGCACATAAAACTGATATTGAATTCAGAAAATTATTCCAAGTCAATTTTTTGGTGGGAGGGAAAGAGCTGCAGGGAAAGACAGAAGTCAAATTGATCCACAAGAGCAAGCACTTTAGCAACCGAGGAAAGGAAACACTTTCTTTTTTGGAAGCCAGAAACCTTGGGCAGACCTTAAGGCTCATAGTGTCTTATGTCTTGACCGGTTGGGTTGAAAAAAAAAGAGAGAAAAGCAGAAGTAGAAAGACAAAGAGACAATGACAGAACGGGAGAGACAGATAACAAGGACAGGTTGGAGGAGAGACAAACACATTGAGATGGAGAGTACGAGAGTGATAGAGAGACAGAGAACAGGAGCAGACAAAAACATAATGCAACATGTAGGCTGCTGAGGTAGACACTGACCACATTCCCAAATATCCATAACAATATCAATGCTCCATAATGCAAGCTCTTGGGATTCTGGACCCCAGTGTCAATAAGGTTAGCACAAATTTCTTTTGATGGATGTTATTATGCCAAGCTTAAAGTGTGTCATTGCTTTCAATTCTCTTCCATTATACCTTAGAATCCTACTTTCCTCCAAGCATTTTTGACAGTCCAATTTTACAGGAATCCCGAATGTCTTTAGGAAAACGCTGCTCATGGATTTTTCGTTCACTCTTGGGCCTTTGACGTTGGCCCCCTGGCATCTTATCTAAAGCCAACAGTCTCAAACTTGGGTTTTAAATTGGACAGTGATTTTAAATTAGATTGGCAAATCAAGTGCTGTTGTTTGATCCATCTTCTTTCATCTTAGGCAGCTGGCTAAAGTGAAGACCTTTATTTTTCAGCAGCACTTATAAACAGTAATCCATGCCTTCGTTACATCTAGATTAGATTACTGTAATGCACTTTATTTTGGAGTCAGCCAGTCCTCCCTCAGCGCCTCCAACTGGTGCAAATGCTGCTGCTCGTCTTTTAACTAGAGTTCGGAAGACGGCTCAGTCTTGGCCTCTCGTCACTGTGCTCCCAGTGCACTTTAGAGTTCGCTTTAAAATACTTCTGTTCGTCTTCAAATCTTTAAAAGGCCTCGCTCAAGTGTACCTCCCTGAGCTCCTCCACCCCTACGTGCCTGCCCGCTGCCTCAGATCTGCAGACCACATGCTGCTGGTGGTGCCGAGGACTAAGCGCAGCCTCCGGGGGGATAGTGCCTTTTTTGTTGCCCTTCTTCCCAAAGGAATGACCTCCAATTGAATTTTAGGAAAGCCCCCTCTCTGTCCACTTTTCAAACTCGTTTGAAGATACATTTTTGTTCTTTAGCTTTCAACTCAACATGAGACTGTCACTCTTCTGCTGTTCTTCTGGTATCTAATGTATGTGGTTGTTTTAATTTGTGTTCTAATTTCCTGTTAATTTATATTATATCATATGGAAAGCGGTTTGTTGCAGCTCCTACTGTTGTGAAATTTGCTATAAAAATAAAGCTGTGTTGTATTATAAATAATAAGTAAGCAGTTAAATAAATGGATGAGCCGGACTCTGGACTCATTGCTTCACCTCCATCCACCCAGAAATAAATCCTTTCTTACTGCCATCTCTGGCTCCGCTTGTTCTTGGCTCCTCCATTCACCCCCCTCAGTTATTACTAACCGTAGCTCTTTTAATCCACCTATTTTCTCAAGATTTTTCTCACAGTTAAATAATGATCACATTTAGGTAAAATCTGTCATTTTTAACAAAGAACCTTCATCAGCAGTGTGAATATGAATGGACAGCTCCGCTGCGGAGGAGTGTGAGTGTCGCTCCATACCATTCAACAGGCCACCTTTGTCGTTTTGTTCAGACAAAGGGGGGACTTGGTAATTATATACAGTTCATCATAAAGTTTGAAGTAAAAAGATACTGTATGAAAGTGAAAATCAGGATGTTTAAAAGTATGGAGTAAAAGACACCTTCACAGTGATACATGACATTCGCCACAAAGAGAGATATATGTAAGGAGCAGATAGTTTGTTAGGAAATAAATTTAAGTTTAATTAGTCCCAGCAATCAAAATCAGCAGCTATTTAATCTAGAATTTTGTAAAATGAAAAATAAATCTGCTTCTGTGTCTGATTACAAAATATTAGAAATGTTAGTGTCACTCAATATCAGTCAAGAGGGCACCTGTGCTATTTTGTTAGAAAAAGAGGGGACTCATTACGTAGTTTATCACAAAGTTCAAAACAAAGAATTACGGTATGACGGTGAATATCAGAGGGTTTATAGTAAAGCCGTCATAAGGAAATTACATTTTGAAATTTAAAATCGACGTATTGGGAAATGTCTTACTCCTGCCTCCAAATAATAATTAAGAACCGCTGTAAAACTTTTTACCCAAACATTCGCTCAATATATTTCTCAGAGGGAAGTGTTTAAATAATGATCCCATTTAGGTCAAATAAGCCATTCTTGAAAAAAACAAAGAAAATCATTGTGGTAAATAAGCACTAATCATCAGTGTGAATGGATACAGTCAGCTCCACCGCCATATAGGGCGGTCCCCTGTTTGACACGTCGACCTCAAGGATCCAGCTCCCCTCTTGACAATTTCATGAAAAAAATTTTTAAGGTATGTTTCAAGATAAATTTTGGCAAGAGACCTTAAAAAAAGAAATTACTGTTCACTTTTTGTTGAATTAAAATGACTAGAAATAGGGGTTCTCCTGGTCAGTCGGGGCTGATAGTCCACTGTTTGTGTATAAATGTGAGTGAGTGTGTGCATGAGTGTGTGGATATATGATGAACAAATTATGATAACCTATATTTTGGATTTTGGGGGGAATATAGTCATGTAGGAGAGAGCAACTTCTGAAAAGCTGTCCACTGTGATAACCACTATCCTTGAAAGGGCTACTCAGCACAGTATCTGATCAGGCACAAATCAGATCAGATACAAACTGTACATTGTTTCTTCTGTCAGAGCAACATTGCTTTTTCAGCTTTCTTCCAACATTCTCCAAATGTTCTTGCAGTATTTCACCAGAGAAGTCAGAGAGCGAGGAGTTACAAAGTTGGAGTGGGGTGGTGAGTTTGGGGGGTAGGTGTAATGACTTCCAGCTGTCCTAAACTGAGTGGGTGTTTGATTTCTACACACTATTTTCTGCCTTAGTTTCGTTATATTATCACATTTTAAAAATGTCTCACTTGAGTCATACTTAAGGTGTACTGTGGTGGGCATAAACAAACAATAGATATTGTTTATTAAGAAAAATTAAATCCAAACAAACAGTGGTTGGATTAAAGCTACATTTTAAGAACTCGCGGGACCTTTCTGTTTGAGACACCATGGCAGCTAAGCGCGCAGACATACTTAAATGCGCCGTTAGACACCCTGCTGCACTTGAGAACAAAACATGGAAGCGTTTGCATCTGTATGGAAATATTTAGCCAACTACAGAGCATTAAATTCAACTGTTAAGCAGTCAATGAAACCCAGCTTGACATATTATCAACTTTGTCTTTGTTACTTCATTGCCTGCCTCACCTCACACGGACGAATGGAGTTTGGCCACTTTCAAATCGGAGAGCTCATGAAAATAAACTGGCTATCTTAGCGCTACCTAGCAGCTTGTACAACAAGCGAATGAATTTAAAATGAGTCCACAAGGAAAAGCACTTCAGAAAATTGAAGGATTTTACAGTGAAAGGAGTTTATACTCACAGGAGCGCTTTCTGTCTTTGCTTTCGTGGGCCGTAGTTGAACGTCTATTGTGTAAAAACATGAAACCTGAATCCTCACGTCAATTAACTCACGTGTGCAACTGTGGTCTGCGTACAAGTCCAAAGCAGCATTCTGCTTATGCATAATTTTTGTGCTTTCATGACATTGTCAAAGTAGGTGCTTTTGGTTGGTGCCCTTCCAACATGATATGGACCATGTGTATGTGTTACTTAGTATAAGTGACTCACACAGTGCTCCGATAACCAATCAGACCAGGGTGATGGGCACCAAATAGCATTTGTAATTATCTCCACATTTTGTCTCACAAAGATTGAACGTGATGTTTTCCCAGTTCAGCAATTATAAATCCAAGCCAGATAGGAAAAAAAATGTATTTGGTACTGGCATTTGGAACAAGAGAGGCTGAAGAATCTCTTTCAGGGATATGGAGTAGTTCTACCTAAAATAGATGATGTGTCAATACACATTGTGATTGAGATAGTACAACCAAACTCAAAGGCCAAGGTGACTCAAAAATCTTGCCAAAAATAGATTTCTTTGTTAACAAAAATGTTGAAATAATACAAAAAAAAATGTATAAAATACAGCACACCGATTCAAATTTGATTACACTGACAGGCAAAATTTGGAAACATTAACATTGGCAGGTAGAAACTAAAACAACTTTTTTTTTTTTTACAGCTAGTATCGACGCCTTTTTTTTTTTCCAAAACCATCAACAGCAACCAATTATATTTTTTGCCCAAATCAAGTGCAGCAACTTGCTCTGGTTCTTCGGTTTACAAACTTGGTATGCCCCGAGTACACAACAGAGAAGTACTATGTATGCTGAGGTGCTCGATGAGTCTCCATTTTTTGTCCGAAAATATCAAAATCTGAATCAGAAATCCCTTTATTGTCATTGTACAGTGTGCAACGAGATTAGAGAGCTCTCCTCTCCAGTGAAATACAACAATAATTTAATCAAATATATACGTTAGATCAATAAGAGAATAAATAATGTGATGGAAAATAATACGAAATTGGATAAATAAAACACATTACGTCGCTGTTCTGCAAGGTAAGGGTGATCGTGTGTGTGTGTGAGAGTTTAGAATGGAGATGGCTCTTGGAAATTAGTCTTTGATTTAATGCACCTGTAGCGCCTGCCAGAGGGCAACAGGTCAAACAGGTGTGAGTTCGGGTGAGTAATGTCTTTGACGATATTGATATATGATAATGATGAAGGACAAGCTAATACACGCAAATACTCACCATAAATATAAGTGTCTACCCCCAAAACACGGAGACATAGGGTCTAAATATGACAACTCCTATTTATTAAGAAGTGTTTTGAAAATATGAGATTCTCTCCGGAAAACTGGGATAGAGTCTCTGGTCTAAAGCCAGAGGACACCACCCAAGCCTTGAAATCCAGGGCGGTTTGCCAGCCCTACAGAACCACCAAAACCGGTCCCTAGCGAAGGATTGCCACCACCCAAAGGATATTGTCAATATGTGGATTCGCACAGAAATGTTATGAGTACCCAACTAGAACAATACATTGGGATGTGGCAGGAAAGATGCCCTGAAACTAAAACATACAATTGAACACATGGAACCTCCTGCAGGTAATAAAAACTGTGCCAGATTCCAATTCTGCCAGAAAGTGGAGGACTGCCTTTCACCATCAGAGGGCGTCTATTACTAGTTTGGGCAGAGGACAAAAACCGTTAACATATTCGGTCAGTAAATGAGAGGCATTGTTGAGGGGAAGGAGACATGATGGACTGAACCACAGACATTTGAATATGTAAACAGAATATGTAGTTTATTCTATGGCTGTTTCAAATAATTAGTAGACATCAACTCAAGTGAGTTAATATAAAGTATCCTTAAGCTAAGGCCCTCTAGAATTTAAATTGATGGGTGACTTGCATGGGACAGACATGGGTTATGTTTTATTTCTTTAGGTAGCTGTGTCCTTTATTCTCTACCAGTCCAGGCAAAATAAAATAAAAAAATGAGAAATAAATGGTCTGTGCACAGCACCTGAAAAACTGTTCCTTAAGTGCGGTTGTTGTGTTAATGACTTCTTTTCTGAGCCATTTGCACAACAGCAGGTACAATTAAGTCACAATCAGTAATGCCTCCGAATTGGATTATTGTTTAGTGGTTTACATGGAGTTACACTTTAAAGATTATGGGTTTTGATTCTGACTGCAAATCCTGCTGTTTTAAAGTAATAACTTTTTATATCTTTTCGAATAGTGACTCTTGCATCCAGCATGTGCTATTTTGAATTGTGCCATATGTGTGGAGTGAGCTGGAAAGAGAAGCTCTGTGGTCATAGTCTGCATGCTAGACTTGAAACAGTTTTAAAACAAAAGTGAACAGATGTTCCTTACCAAACATTGATTTTCGCCATATGTAATTACATCTCCAAATATTTAGCAGTTTCTCTTATGTGCATATTTCATTAAATAGTTACATAGAGATTTTGTTAGTTGCACAGTACTTAATCTTTTTACCCACCTTGCCAATGGATAATGAATATAATTTCTCATCGTCTCCAAGTTATCTACTCAAACAGAGTGAAGTGTCCTGTTTCACTGCCACACGGTTTCACTGTTCCTGCTGCTTGTTCTATTCGCTGCACGCTAATCTCAGCAGCCTTAACAGCTCCTTTTTTGGACAAAGTTAAATAAACGCGTGTATGTGTCTGTGTGTGGGGGTGCGTGTGCGTGTGTGTGGGGGTGTGTGCGTGGGTGTCTGTGCGTGTGCATGCATGTGCAATGGTGTTACAAGGGTTAACTTGGGCCCCCAGGTATGCCCGCCCTTCCACTAAAGACAGTTCAAACTGTTTAGATTAACACCAGACACAGACTAAATATGAGGAAGTATCTCTTGAACAATGAACAATGATTAGTCTTAAGACATACTGAACAGAAGTGAAATATACAAGTTCATAATCCACTGGTGAAAGATGTTGTTTTTAATTGCTTGGCCTGATAGTGGCAAATTTACAGAGCTGGGCATTTTTATCGGTCATTCCCCCGTCCTCCGGCTCCGACCCTCTGGCCATCTTCATAAAAATTGTCAGCCCCAACCCCGTTCAGCCCCCTCACCAAAAAAAAAAAAAAAAAAAGCGTCTCCTAACGTCTCCTTCTTCTTCATCTCCTTGTTCTTCTTCTTCCTCTCCACAACCGTGCCCAATGCAAGTAAGTACGCAGTTTAGCGCTTTTGACACATTCTGTGGCAATTTTTGTCTTTTTCCCAATTTGCCAGATGAACTTTTGGTCCCCTCCCCGACCACATCACACGCACAATTAGTGGGCCAGAGTAAAATCCAGCTCCGGCCTTACTTAGTCGAGCCCTTTCTTTAAATTTGTCACATACATTCGGTCGCTAATTTAACGCTGGCATTGCATTAAGATAGCACAAACACAAAGCCAGCGGCAGCATTGTACTTCAAAGTCTGTGATCACATGAAGCCCTGACTGTGAAAAAAGCCTTTGAAAACGTCATGAAAGCAAAAGTCTGCCTAACATCTTCACAAATGTTTTTTTAATGGTCTAAAGCAATGGGTGATTCTATAAATAAAACAATGAGCCTACTAACTCTGTCTATTAAGCAGATATTAAAATGAAAGGGAGCCTTAATTACCACGATCGGGGGTCCTTCTGCAATGAACCATCACAGGGCTCGATTTTAAACAAACAAGCCAACTTTATCCAGCAAGCCTTTCTATTTCCGCTCACTATTGTTGAAAAAATTTATTTTTTGTGTTTTTAAATTGATTATTTATTTTTCTTTATTCTTACTGTCATCATCTGTCTTTGTGTTTTTTGATTTAGTGTTTAGTTTCATGTTTTTTCCTTGTATTTGGTGTGTCTCGTCATGTTCATTGTGTTCGTCTACGGTCGTCCGAGTGTTAACTCATCAGGTCCTTCCAACCCTTTGTGTCTTGTCCAGGTGCTCCTCGTTGTCTCGTTAATTTGTTTGTATTTAGTTCGCTGTTTACTTTCCCTTCTTGCTAGTGCATTTCCCTGCCAGTGTCCACGTCAGTTGTACTCTTGCCTGTCTCACTTTTTTTTCAGTCAAGTTTGTTTGTTTGTTTTGTTGCTGCCAGTTGATTTTGTACTTTTGTGTTTTTGATTATATAAATACTATGGCTGTCAAAATTAAAGCATTAACCCAGGTGATTAATCCCCCAAAAATTAACTCAGTTAACTCAGTTTGATTTACTTAAAAAAATAATTTGCATACTTTGCAAATATTGTGCCATATTAGCTGTCTTTAGCACGTCTCAGAACAAAACACTGTGTTTAAGTTACCACTGGGCCTTGCAAACCAACACTGCTGGAGTGTGGCGCTTGTGGGCAGTTTTGAGAAATGTTTCGAAAATATGTCTCCATTTAGATCGTATTCAAGGATCCAAGAAAGCTATTAGAACAGTCTTTGAATTAAATATACTTCATATTTGGTGATTTTGCATAAATTCCAAGGTATTATTGAACTAAATGGCTGTTATAAGCTTCGCAAAAAATAGTAGTTGAAAAATGTGATTAATCGCGATTAATAATGGAATTATTTTGTGATTAATTAGTTAAAAATAAATTATCATTTGACAGCACTAATAAATACCTTCTAAGTTTCCCCTGCCTCGCTTCCCTGTGTTTGGGTCCTCCTCTTCCTCAAACTACACAAAATTTTGACAATTACCATGTAGACAGTGTTCAGACAGTCACGCAATCGTTTGTAATTCAAAATATCGAGTACAGTGTAAATGGACACCCATAAATTGTTTTCTTAAGTTTTTGCAGGGGTTGCAATTTTTCAGTTGGAGTGAGTTGGTTTATCATTGGAAGGCCCAACTGCCTGATGTGCAACTTGCAGTTACTGATTCTATTTATTTACTTCACACAGTTGTCCAGCACTGTTACTTTTGCACCTATCGTTCTGTGCACGTACTGTAAATATCCTGGCTCGCCAAACGGATAAATTGTCAACATTTGATTGATAAAACCACTAGTGAGAATACAGATAAGATTATCTTTGTCCTCTGGTTTGCAAGCTTTCCCCCACTGCTTGGGAAGTCTCTCATTTCTTGTAAAGCAGCAAAACCTTGGAATTTTTTACCCACTTTCCTCTGCTGCATACTCACCAACATGCCTGAAAAACCGTGATTGATATCAGTGAGAACTTAATCTGAACCAGAGGAGTGTGTGTTGGTTTTCTGATGGCGCAGCACACTGAAGGTGTTTGACTGAATGCACACAGCTGCTTTGATTCTTGCTGTGTTGATACAGTATGTTGAACATAGCGTTTTGTTTTTAAGGGAAGTCTGTCAGTGACTGGGCCAACGGTGCTTAACATAACCCATTTTTTGGTGATAATAATACATATTTAATATAAAATCAAGTAAATGTACATTAAATTAATGTAGTTACGATTTGCAGTAAATACTCAAAATAGCTATTTCTTGTTAGAAGTTCCCTGAGAACAAGCATTTTTATTTTCAGGTGGCAGTCATCTGCATTATGTTTGCATGTGACTGGCTCCTACCTGCATGATTTGACTACATTTTTTAATACATTTAATTACTTTTGGATTGCTCCAATACCAGAAATGTTGAAAGAAATTAATACAACAAAATATGCTGATTATTTTTATATATTTCTCAGTTTTTTCCATGTTATGGCTGTATAATATACATGGTTTTGGAATGTAGGGGAAGCCCGAGCACCCACAATTAAAATCCAAAGCACAAGAAATGTGAAAGAGACATACAAACCACTAGTGCACCATGTTGCAGAGACAGACAGGTATATAGATAACTTCATCTGGTGAGGGAAAGTAGATTTGGTAGCTTCATATAGTTTTTCAAACCTTTCCACATGACCAGTAGGTAAATTTGTTAAAGGTATAGAGTGAAGTACGCTTCACACCGCGACCCCCCCCTCCTCCCTCCACCTCATACAAACACTTATGCATGCACACAAACACACACGCCCAGTGACCGAGACAAAATAATACGATTGTATTTTTTTAATTCCCAGTTACAATTTTTTTTATGTTGGTAATATGTAATTTAAAAAGCAAAGGTTTGGGAAATTTGTAACGGGAATTAACGTATTTACTAACAATTTGCGGACGGAGCATTAGCGTACTAGCGGTCCACGTTCCTCCATGATGACAAGCAGTCTGGATGATTTTGACAGTTGACACATTTGTTTGTAAATGTTATTTAAAATGAATAAGTCCTGCCGTGAATCGGATCCAAAATAGTCACCATCCACTCCCTTCTTGTTTAGCCAGCAAGTTTCGAGAGCGGCGACGACTCTGATTTTTATTAAATATTTGACATTTTGGATGTTGTCCATTAAAATCGGCTACTGTTTTTTGGGTGATATCTGATCCAATACACATTATCCCATCGGGACACCCCTATTTTTAAACTTAAAAAAAAAAAAAATTACCCTAAATGGACTGGGCCTACTGATTAGCATGATGTCCTCACAGTTTAGAGGTGTGGAGTTTGCATTTTCTCCCCATGCCTGCTTTGGTTTTCTTCGGGTACTCCGGTTTCCTCTTCCATTCCAAAAACATGCATGGCAGAATGATTGGACACCCTGAATTGCCCTGAGGTGTGTTTGTGAGCACAGATGGTTGTTCTTCTTTGTGTGGCCTGTAATTGGCTGGCAACCAGTTCAGGATGTACCTCGCCTACTGCCCGAAGACAGCGGGGTTAGGCTCCAACATGCCTGCGACCCTCGTGAGGAAAAGCGGCTCAGATCATGGATGGATAGATGGACAAGAGAATGCTTGTTACATTCTCTTCTCTCTCATCCTGGTGTCCTTTCACCCTCCTGGTGAAGGTCACAGCGAAAACCTTCAAGAGGTAGACCCTCTGGGCGACTTTCGTAGTTTTACAATCACACTAAAACAAATTACAGACCACTTTATTGAGCCCTACTGGGTATTTTGGCTTGTAAACAAAGACTACTAAATGAAATTTGTTTTTCAACTGAGGCAACACTGTACATTCTATCTACAATGTGAAATGTTTTCTTCCTCCCTCAGTCTGTGAAAATTGTGTACTAGTGATGACAATTTACACCTGAGAAATGATGGCCAGGTGATAGTCTACAGGTCAGACAGCTGATGGAGAAGGGGGCATGGGGCTTAAGCCTCGGGGACACACATTTGCTGAGATGCCAAGACAACAAATACCGAACATTCGGAAAGTGTTTTTTTTTTTTTCTTTTTCTTTTTTTGTTAATGTTATGAGGTTTTTCAGACGCAGAGAACATTGAGTGTTAAAAAAATGACAAAAGACATAGGTAATCCGTTGTCACACATTTTTCAAAATAAATATTAAATAATAGTGTTGTTATGGAACCGATGTAGTGACGTGTTGCTGTGTAATTATAAGTTTGTGGCAAAGGTTTGAGTCAGTGTCTGATTAAACCTATTTCCTCCGGTAGGTAGGAGGTGGAAAACTTGAAGATGCATTCTTACAGATGCCAGCTATTAATTTGTTCACCGAACACTCCTCTTTCCGGAAAACAACCACACCCCTTTTAATGCTTGAGGCCTAGGACAAGTTGGTGTGGACCTCCTTTGTAAAAGTCTCTAAATGTGCCTTTCTTCTTGTATTGTCACAAATGTCACAACACACTGACTGCAAACAAAAACACCAAAATAAAACCCAATATGAATATAATCAGTACAATAGTGAGCATTACTAATAAACGGCCATTCTTCTACTTTAATTCATGACTGAGGGTAAGTAACGCTCATCTTCAAAATAATCAGTGATTCTTCAGGAAAGGCATGAGCCAGCCCTAACTGCAGGTTAAATCGAAATGAATGTTTCAATCTGTTCCTAATAATATACTTTCCTGACCAAAATGTCAAGATTATTCCATATGAGAGGAGCCAGACAGCTGATGGCTTTGCCTCCCATTCTGCCTTCTGGGTAACTGTTAACCAAAAATAGGACTGACCTCCAGGAGTGCAGTGTTCTAGTGGGGCTAAAAGGTAATATACAGTAGTAATACGTAGATTTAGGAATTACTTTAGGCTGCTGACAGATAGAGATGTAGTTCAGTAGACCTGTTCAACGACGTGGAAAGAAATACACTCTGCCGACTAAAATAGCAATACATTTCTAACCATCGAAAAAGCATTGATTAATAGCTGATAAGTGTAGAAAATGCATTGCTCATTAACAAACTGGGTTACATCTTTAATATTGGTGTGTTCTCATCTTGAAATAGAACAATAAGCCTGCGCGTCAGTTCAAATTGTGACTTGTTCAGCATTAAAAAACATGGTGCATGCGTTTGTGTGTGTGAGGATATGCTGTGGGCAAACTTTGCTGTCTGAATTCTTATACATCCAACGATTATCCAAGCCGCTTCTCGTCAGCCTTTAAATAGGAGAAAAAACATACATGTATTGGACCGCACATTACAATATGTTAAACAGGCTTATGCACATGCAGGGTACACTTTTAAACAAAGAAAGGGCTGAGTGAGCAAGCACTGCACCACCTTCATTCCAAGACTGCTTTCATCTGATTATGGATTTCTGATTTGAAATGACATAGCGATGCTCCAAGGTGATTAAGTGAAGTGACGGGACCACTGCTATGCTTACTCTGTCCGTTAATTCATTTAAAACAAAGTCGTCATTTGAAAATATTCACATGAAAGGACACTCACTGGGTGGTGGTGAGGAAAATGCTGCCTAGGTGGGCTCACAGCTCTGATTCATGAGATCAGATAAAGAATATATCCATAGACATTTGTTTTCAGAATCAGAAATCCCTTTATTGTCATTGTACTCAAGTGTGCAACGAGATTATTTTTTGCTGCTGCTGTTGCTGTTGTTCTAATTAGGATGGGGGCAAACAATGATATTTGAGTTTGAGCGCCGACTCCTCACTACAGTCCATCTTACCGCTGAATGGTTAAAGTGATTTACTTGGTTTGGACAAAAAAATATAGGATCCAAGTTACACTGTAGAAAAAAAAGAGTGATAGTTACTTGAAAAAAGTTAGTGAAGTTATTTTCACTCAGGAATTCTCCGTCCATTTTACTTCATAGTATTAGTTCATTAAAAAGGAATCACTCCAGTAACATTAATTTGCAATTCTAAGTATGTATTACATTATCCCTTTAATAAACAAGATCTACTCAAGTAATAATAACTGAGAAAAATGTGACTCAGGGAATGAAAAGCGGGTAGTGCTATGAGGGGTTGCAGAACCTGTAGGCACCGTCGTTGGCCACCCCGCAGAGGTCCCCGATAGCTGGCCAACCGGCTGCCCCAGTAAGGGTTCGAAGGGAGTGGACTCAAAGGAATCAAAACAAAGAGTGGGGGAAGATGGAAAATCAAAATTGGTATCGTCATCAAAATCTGAATCAACAAAAACATGGGGAGATAAAATGGTGGGGTCACCACCAGCAACGTCTTGCATGTCGCCGCATGATTCCCACTGGGTCCGGTTGTGGTCAGTGCAT